>NW_026286038.1:0-6464 GCF_023373465.1 Oncorhynchus keta | reverse complement strand
AGTTTTCTTATTAGTCCATTAGCTTGTGTTCCCAAGTCGTTTTGAAATCTGGAGTGGCGAGCGGTTTTAAGGCATTGCATCTCAGTGCTAGAGGCGTCACTACAGACACCCTGGTTCGAATCAGGCTGTATCACAACCGGCCGTGATTGGGACGGCGCACAATTGGCCCAGCGTCGTCCGGGTCTGGCCGGTGTAGGCAGTCATTGTAAATAAGAATTTGTTCTTGACTGACTTGCCTAGTTAAATAAAATATATATAATCTACGCTAACATCACGAGCGGATCCTCTGTCTTGCCACAGCTCATCGAAGCGTTACGATTGGTCTAGTTATGTGAGGGATCAGAGGGGATGCATGATTTTAAAGACACGCCTCCTCAAGTTTAAAGTGGAGCTGAATGGAGAGGGAGAACTTTCTCCGCTGATTTTACAAAACTGTAAAAAGAGAAGCATGTTAGTACTGTTTTATGTAAAATGTTACTACTCCCGTCCATAAATCTATTGCAGAATGCAGCCATTTGACAGCATGTACTAAAGTCGATTTATTATTTGATTTATACTTGCTTTAGTCCCCTGGTTTAGTGATTGGCATTTTAGGCAGCAGTATGTTTTTTAGCGGTGATTGGTAGGGTGGGGGGTGGGGTGGGGGCTAGAAGAAGAATAATTTGGGCCAGGGGGAAGAGTTCTGTCATCTTCAACAGATTTGATCTATTTACTTGATTTTAGTCTAATATCAGTGGAACAATTCTTATTCTTAACGATGGGCTAAAATATAATTACTGTGTTCTGACAACAACAACACTACTGTTATTCTCATACTTCTTTAAAAATGCTCTAGTGGAATCACATATTTGAAGTCTTGATGTACAGTGGGGAGAACAAGTATTTGATACACTGCCGATTTTTGCAGGTTTTCCTACTTGAAAAGCATGTAGAGGTCTGTAATTTTTATCATAGGTACACTTCAACTGTGAGAGATGGAATCTAAAACAAAAATCAAGAAAATCACATTGTATGATTTTTTAAGTAATTAATTTGCATTTCATTGCATGACACAAGTATTTGATTACCTACCAACCAGTAAGAATTCCGCTCTCACAGACCTGTTAGTTTTTTCTTTAAGAAGCCCTCCTGTTCTCCACTCATTACCTGTATTAACTGCACCTGTTTGAACTCGTTACCTGTATAAAAGACACCTGTCCACACACTCAATCAAACAGACTCCAACCTCTCCACAATGGCCAAGACCAGAGAGGGTCTAAGGACATCAGGGATAAAATTGTAGACCTGCACAAGGCTGGGATGGGCTACAGGACAATAGGCAAGCAGCTTGGTGAGAAGGCAAAAGTTCAAGATGACGGTCAATCACCCTCGGTCTGGGGCTCCATGCAAGATCTCACCTCGTGGGGCATCAATTATAATGAGGATGGTGAGGGATCAGCCCAGAACTACATGGCAGGACCTGGTCAATGACCTGAAGAGAGCTGGGACCACAGTCTCAAAGAAAACCATTAGCAACACACTACGCCGTCATGGATTAAAAATCACTGCAGCGCACGCAAGGTCCCCCTGCTCAAGACAGCGCATATCCAGGCCCGTCTGAAGTTGCCAATGACCATCTGGATGATCCAGAGGAGGAATGGGAGAAGGTCATGTGGTCTGATAAGACAAAAATAGAGCTTTTTGGTCTAAACTCCACTCGCCGTGTTTGGAGGAAGAAGAAGGATGAGTAGCCCCAAGAACACCATCCCAACCGTGAAGCATGGAGGTGGAAACACCATTCTTTGGGGATGCTTTTTCTGCGAAGGGGACAGGGCGACTGCACCGTATTGAGGGAGATGGATGGGGCCAAGTATCAGAGATCTTGGCCAACAACCTCCTTCCCTCAGTAAGATGGGTTGTGGCTAGGTCTTCTAGCATGACAATGACCCGAAACACACAGCCAGGGCAACTAAGGAGTGGCTCCATAAGAAGCATCTCAAGGTCCTGGAGTGGCCTAGCCAGTCTCCAGACCTGAACCTAATAGAACATCTTCTTCGGAGGGAGCTGAAAGTCTGTATTGCTCAGTGACAGCAGGGCCAAAATCCCTGCTGCAGTGTGTGCAAACCTGGTCAAGAACTACAGGAAACGTATGATCTATATAATTGCAAACAAAGGTTTCTGTACCAAATATTAAGTTCTGCTTTTCTGATGTATCAAAAACTTATGTCATGCAATAAAATGCAAATTAATTACTTAAAAATCATACAATGTGATTATCTGGATATTGGTTTTAGATTCAGTCTCTCACAATTGAAGTGTACCTATGATAAAAATTACAGACCTCTACATGCTTTGTAAGTAGGAAAACCTGCAAAATCAGCAGCGTATCAAATACTTGTTCTCCCCACTGTATATATGTTTTAGCAGCGGGCATATCGTTGTCGCGGGGGACATGTTGACGCTGGGGGCATATAGTCTTCTCAGCAGTCACTCCCACTAGAGTATAGTTTATGGTTCAGAGAGAGGGAGTCTCAGGGTGATGTTACAGGATCAGTTGTGCCTTCTGGACGAATAGGATTATGACAGAGGGTCGAGCAGTAATGTATAAATAGACATATAAATAAGATTTAAAACTCGTTTTAAACCACTCCACAAATTTCTTGCTAACAAACTAGAGTTTTGGCAAGTCTGTTAGATCTACTTTGTGCATAACACAAGCCATTTTTCCAATAATTGTTTACAGACAGATTATTTCACTTATAATTCACTGCATCACAATTCTAGTGGGTCAGAAGTTTACATACACTAAGTTGACTGTGCCTTTAAACAGCTTGAAAATTCCAGAATATGTCATGGCTTCTGATTTGAGTCATTTGAGTCAATTCGACCTCCACAAGTCTGGTTCATCCTTGGCCGCAATTTCAAACGCAAACGCAATTTCCAAACGTACCACGTTCATCTGTACAAACAATAGTACGCAAGTATAAACACCATGGGACCACACAGCCGTCATACCACTCAGGAAGGAGACACGTTCTGTCTCCTAGAGAAGAACGTACTTTGGTGCGAAAAGTGCAAATCAATCCCAGAACAACAGCAAAGGACCTTGTGAAGATGCTGGAGGAAACATGTATAAAAGTATCTATATCCACAGTAAAACAAGTCTTATATCGACATAACCTGAAAGACCGCTCAGCATGGAAGAAGCCACTGCTCCAAAAACCGGCATTAAAAAATGTCAGACTACGGTTTGCAACTGCACATGGAGACAAAGATCATACTTTATGGAGAAATGTCCTCTGGTCTGATGAAACAAAATAGAAATGTTTGGCCACAATGACCATCATTATGTTTGGAAGAAAAGGGGGAGGCTTGCAAGCTGAAGAACATCATCCCAACCGTGAAACACGGGGGTGGCAGCATCATGTTGTGGGGGTGCTTTGCTGCGGGACGGACTGGTGCACTTCACAAAATAGATGGCATCATGAGGGAGGAAAATTATGTGGATATATTGAAGCAACATCTCAAGACATCAGTCAGGATGTTAAAGGTTGGTCACATGGGTCTTCCAAATGGACAATGACCCCAAGCATACTTCCAAATGGGTCTTCCAAATGGACAATGACCCCAGCATACTTCCAAATGGACAATGACCCCAGCATACTTCCAAATGGACAATGACCCCCAGCATACTTCCAAATGGACAATGACCCCAGCATACTTCCAAATGGACAATGACCCCAAGCATACTTCCAAATGGACAATGACCCCAAGCATACTTCCAAATGGACAATGACCCCAAGCATACTTCCAAATGGACAATGACCCCAAGCATACATCCAAATGGACAATGACCCAGCATACTTCCAAATGGACAATGACCCCCAGCATACTTCCAAATGGACAATGACCCCCAGCATACTTCCAAATGGACAATGACCCCCAGCATACTTCCAAATGGACAATGACCCCAAGCATACTTCCAAATGGGTCTTCCAAATGGACAATGACCCCCAGCATACTTCCAAATGTACAATGACCCCAGCATACTTCCAAATGGACAATGACCCCCAGCATACTTCCAAATGGACAATGACCCCAGCATACTTCCAAATGGACAATGACCCAAAGCATACTTCCAGATGGACAATGACCCCAGCATACTTCCAAATGGACAATGACCCCTAGCATACTTCCAGATGGACAATGACCCCTAGCATACTTCCAAATGGACAATGACCCCAGCATACTTCCAAATGGACAATGACCCCCAGCATACTTCCAAATGGACAATGACCCCAAGCATACTTCCAAATGGACAATGACCCCAAGCATACTTCCAAATGGACAATGACCCCAAGCATACTTCCAAAGTTGGGGGCAAAATGGCTTAAGGACAAAAGTCAAGGTATTGGAGTGGCCATCAAAGCCCTGACCTAAATCTATTGAAAATATATGGGCAGAACTGAAAAAGTGTGTGCGAGCAAGGAGGCCTACAAACCTGACTCAGTTACTGTCAGAAGGAATGTGCCAAAAAATTCCCACTGGGAATGTGATATAAGAAATAAAAGCTGAAAGAAATCATTCTCCCTATTATTCTGACATTTCACATTTTTTAAATAAAGTGGTGATCCTAAACTGACCTAAGTTTTTACTAGGAATTTTACTAGGATTAAATGTCAGGAATTGTGAAAAAACTGAGTTTAAATCTATTTGAAGGGTGTATGTAAACGTCTGACTTCAACTGTAAATCCATTGCAGAGGCCAAGACTAAAAGCCAATTTATGCTTGATTTGAAAATGTGGTCAGAGGCTCCATGTGGAGGGTGTGATGCAATAGCAGAGCCTCAGGAGGTGTGCAGATGCTCCGTACCACGTCGCCATGTGACTCCCAAATGTTTTAACGATGCAGAGGCTCTGTATAGTTCCGCATTGACATGATTGGTTGACGGTAGGTGGGGGCGGAACACATTGTATAAACACAAAGTCACTTCCTTGACAACAGCTCTGCGCTGATCGGCGAAGCGCAAGCGGTATGAATGTCCTGACTTCTGCTGAGGCCGTATCACCGTAAATGCAGACATTAGATTGACTATGCACCCAGATGCACAGCTCACTCTTCTCTCAGAATGCGCTCTCTCTTCCTCCTATTTGTGCACATTCATGGTTTCATAACTTCATTGTATGTATTGTTTGCATTTGATTGTTAGTGTCTATCAATTCCCAATCACATAGTGCATTCAGACCCTTAACTTTGCCCACATTTTGTTACACTACAGCCTTATCCTAAAATGTATTCAATAAAAAATTCTCAAACACAGTACCCCATAATGACAAAGCAAAAAGTTTATTTTTATTTTTGCAAAATGTATAAGAAAAAGTAACAAATGCGTAAATATTCAGACCCTTTGCTATGAGACTCGATTGGACTAGACTCGATTGGACTAGACTCGATTGGACTAGACTCGATTGGAGTCCACCTGTGGTAAATTAAATTGATTGCACATGATTTTGAAAGTTAACACATCTGTCGAAATAAGGTCCCACAGCTGACAGTGCATGTCAGAGCAAAAACCAAGCCATGAGGACAAAGGAATTGTCCGTAGAGCTCTGAGACAGGATTGTGTCGAGGCACAGATCTGGGGAAGGATACCAAACATTTCTGCACCATTGAAGGTCCCAAGAACAAAGTGGCCTCAATCATTATTACATGGAAGAAGTTTGGAACCACCAAAACAGAGCAATCAAGGGAGAAGGGTCTTGGTCAGGGAGGTGACCAAGAACCCGATGTTCACTCTGACAGAGCTCCAGAGTTCCTCTGTCAAGATGGGAGAACATTCCAGAAGGACAACCTTCTCTGCAGCACTCTACCAATCAGGCCTTTATAGTAGTAGAGTGGCCAGACAGAAGCCACGCCTCAATAAAAGGCACATGACAGCTCGCTTAGTTTGCCAAAGGGAACCCAAATGATTCTGATCATGAGAAACAAGTATCTCTGGTCTGATGAAACCAAGTTTGAACTCTGGCCTGAATTCCTACTTTGCCAAGATAATCCACCTGCCAGGTGTGGCATATCAAGCTGATTAAACAGCATGATCATTACACAGGTGCACCCTGTGTAACTTTCAGCTCCCTCCAAAGATGTTCTATTGGGTTCAGGTCTGGAAACTGGCTGGGCCACTCCAGGACCTTGAGATGCTTTTACCACTCCTTAGTTGCCCTGGCTGTGTGTTTCGGGTCGTTGTCATGCTAGAAGACCCAGCCACGACCCATCTTCAATGCTCTTACTGAGGGAAGGAGGTTGTTGACCAAGATCTCGCGATATATGACCCCATCCATCTTCAATTTTATCCCTGATGTCCTTACACCCTCTCTGGTCTTGGCCATTGTGGAGAGGTTGGAGTCTGTTTGATTGAGTGTGTGGACAGGTGTCTTTTATACAGGTAACGAGTTCAAACAGGTGCAGTTAATTCAGGTAATGAGTGG
>NW_026286037.1:0-7551 GCF_023373465.1 Oncorhynchus keta | reverse complement strand
AGTTCACTGGTGATGTTAGTTCACTGGTGATGTTAGTTCATGGTCATGTTAGTTCACTGGTCATGTTAGTTCACTGGTCATGTTAGTTCACTGGTCATGTTAGTTCACTGGTCATGTTAGTTCACTGGTCATGTTAGTTCACTGGTCATGTTAGTTCACTGGTCATGTTAGTTCACTGGTCATGTTAGTTCACTGGTCATGTTAGTTCACTGGTCATGTTAGTTCACTGGTCATGTTAGTTCACTGGTCATGTTAGTTCACTGGTCATGTTAGTTCACTGGTGATGTTAGTTCACTGGTCATGTTAGTTCACTGGTGATGTAAGGGAATACCCCCTGTATTGGACAAAATGAATGGCATGTCATTGGCATCGGACAAACCATATACACATTGGCCAATACCACCCAATTCGGCGTTGATTCATCCAAAGTGTATTGCAAATGCCATATGGTAATTGCCAGTTGTAACACTTTAAAAATTCAACAGGGGGCAAATGCGCTCCACCGGGGTTTTTCATATTGGATATGTAACCCAAATTAATGTCCAAAAGTAAAATTTTGAAAAAATGAACTTTTTTCAAAAAACTTATCACCCCTTAAAAAGTGCTTTCTGGACCGTTTTTCGAAATTCTTTCGATTTTTTTTGTCAATTACACATGTGTAAGAACTGTATGAATATACTTTTGTCCAATTTTATTATCATAATTTTTTTATTTTTTTATATGCGCATAAGGAATATGTTTTGTCCAATTCCAATATGATTTCATAGGAAGTCAAAGTCAAAAGTCAAAAATGTCAAAATTTTGTAAAAAAACTTCACACACCCATAAAAAGTGCTTTCTGGACCGTTTTTCGAAATTCTTTCGATTTTTTGTCAATTACACATGTGTAAGAACTGTATGAATATACTTTTGTCCAATTTTATTATCATAATTTTTTTTTTTTTACATGCGCATAAGGAATATGTTTTGTCCAATTCCAATATGATTTCATAGGAAGTCAAAAGTCAAAAGTCAAAATGTCAAAATTTTGTAAAAACTTCACACACCCTTAAAAAAGTGCTTTCTGGACCGTTTTTCGAAATTCTTTCAATTTTTTGTCAATTACACATGTGTAAGAACTGTATGAATATACTTTTGTCCAATTTTATTATCATATTTTTTTATATATTTTTTTTTAATTGTGCATAAGGATTTTTTGTGGGCCAAATGACGTAAGAAATTTGACATGCTCAAAAATCCTGCAGAAATGCAAAATTGACTGGCCTGATGAACTCGGGATGGCCGGGCAGTGATAGTTGTTCCTTTCCATCACTCGTTGTGTTGACTTCATCATGTCCATTTTGTGATGTTTTTTCACTATATAATCATATTGCAAGTGCACGTGCATTTGCAATATGTTTCAATGTGCATTTACCATATGAAATTTGACCTTGCTCAAAAATGCAAAATTGACTGGTCTGATGAACACAGGATGGCCGAGCAGTGATAGTTGTACATTTCCATCACTCGTTGTGTTGATTTCATCATCTCCGTTAGGTGATGTTTTTACACTATAGAATCATATTGCAAATGCACGTGCATTGTTGTGCAACTGGTAACCCAAAAATAAAAATATGGTTGTAAATGCATTTACCGGTCATTCTGATATTAATGCTCGCTATGGGAACACAGGATGGCCGGGCAGTGATAGTTGTACATTTCCATCACTCGTTGTGTTGATTTCATCATGTCCATTAGGTGATGTTTTTACACTATAGAATCATATTGCAAGTGCGCGCATTTGCAATATGTTTCAATGTGCATTTACCATATGAAATTTGAAATGCTCAAAAATGCAAAATTGACTGGTCTGATGGACACAGGATGGCCGAGCAGTGATAGTTGTACATTTCCATCACTCGTTGTGTTGATTTCATCATGTCCATTAGGTGATGTTTTTCACTATAGAATCATATTGCAAGTGCGCGCATTTGCAATATGTTTCAATGTGCATTTACCATATGAAATTTGAAATGCTCAAAAATGCAAAATTGACTGGTCTGATGGACACAGGATGGCCGAGCAGTGATAGTTGTACATTTCCATCACTCGTTGTGTTGATTTCATCATGTCCATTAGGTGATGTTTTTCACTATAGAATCATATTGCAAATGCACGTGCATTGTTGTGCAACTGGTAACCCAAAAAATAAAATTGGTTGTAAATGCATTTAAAATTCTGAATTAATGCTGGCTGATGGGAACACAGGATGGCCGGGCAGTGATAGTTGTACATTTCCATCACTCGTTGTGTTGATTTCATCATGTCCATTAGGTGATGTTTTTACACTATAGAATCATATTGCAAGTGCGCGCGCATTTGCAATATGTTTCAATGTGCATTTACCATATGAAATTTGAAATGCTCAAAAATGCAAAATTGACTGGTCTGATGGACACAGGATGGCCGAGCAGTGATAGTTGTACATTTCCATCACTCGTTGTGTTGATTTCATCATGTCCATTAGGTGATGTTTTTTCACTATAGAATCATATTGCAAATGCACGCGCATTTGCAATATGTTTCAATGTGCATTTACCATATGAAATTTGAAATGCTCAAAAATGCAAAATTGACTGGTCTGATGGACACAGGATGGCCGAGCAGTGATAGTTGTACATTTCCATCACTCGTTGTGTTGATTTCATCATGTCCATTAGGTGATGTTTTTCACTATAGAATCATATTGCAAATGCACGTTTGCATTGTTTCAATGGCATTTACCAAAAATTAAAATTTGTAAATGCATTTAAAATGCTGAAATTGATGCTGGTCTGATGGGAACACAGGATGGCCGAGCAGTGATAGTTGTACATTTCCATCACTCGTTGTGTTGATTTCATCATGTCCATTAGGTGATGTTTTTCACTATAGAATCATATTGCAAAGTGCACGCGCATTTGCAATATGTTTCAATGTGCATTTACCATATGAAATTTGAAATGCTCAAAAATGCAAAATTGACTGGTCTGATGGACACAGGATGGCCGAGCAGTGATAGTTGTACATTTCCATCACTCGTTGTGTTGATTTCATCATGTCCATTAGGTGATGTTTTTCACTATAGAATCATATTGCAAGTGCACGTGCATTTGCAATATGTTTCAATGTGCATTTAAATATGAAATTTGACATGCTCAAAAATGCAAAATTGACTGGTCTGATGGGAACACAGGATGGCCGAGCAGTGATAGTTGTACATTTCCATCACTCGTTGTGTTGATTTCATCATGTCCATTAGGTGATGTTTTTTTCACTATAGAATCATATTGCAAGTGCGCGCGCATTTGCAATATGTTTCAATGTGCATTTACCATATGAAATTTGACATGCTCAAAAATGCAAAATTGACTGGTCTGATGGACACAGGATGGCCGAGCAGTGATAGTTGTACATTTCCATCACTCGTTGTGTTGATTTCATCATGTCCATTAGGTGATGTTTTTACACTATAGAATCATATTGCAAGTGCGCGCGCATTTGCAATATGTTTCAATGTGCATTTACCATATGAAATTTGAAATGCTCAAAAATGCAAAATTGACTGGTCTGATGGACACAGGATGGCCGAGCAGTGATAGTTGTACATTTCCATCACTCGTTGTGTTGATTTCATCATGTCCATTAGGTGATGTTTTTTTCACTATAGAATCATATTGCAAGTGCGCGCGCATTTGCAATATGTTTCAATGTGCATTTACCATATGAAATTTGAAATGCTCAAAAATGCAAAATTGACTGGTCTGATGGACACAGGATGGCCGAGCAGTGATAGTTGTACATTTCCATCACTCGTTGTGTTGATTTCATCATGTCCATTAGGTGATGTTTTTCACTATAGAATCATATTGCAAATGCACGTGCATTGTTGTGCAACTGGTAACCCAAAAATTAAAATATGGTTGTAAATGCATTTAAAAATCATTCTGATATTAATGCTCGCTGATGGGAACACAGGATGGCCGGGCAGTGATAGTTGTACATTTCCATCACTCGTTGTGTTGATTTCATCATGTCCATTAGGTGATGTTTTTACACTATAGAATCATATTGCAAGTGCGCGCGCATTTGCAATATGTTTCAATGTGCATTTACCATATGAAATTTGACATGCTCAAAAATGCAAAATTGACTGGTCTGATGGACACAGGATGGCCGAGCAGTGATAGTTGTACATTTCCATCACTCGTTGTGTTGATTTCATCATGTCCATTAGGTGATGTTTTTACACTATAGAATCATATTGCAAGTGCGCGCGCATTTGCAATATGTTTCAATGTGCATTTACCATATGAAATTTGACATGCTCAAAAATGCAAAATTGACTGGTCTGATGGACACAGGATGGCTGAGCAGTGATAGTTGTACATTTCCATCACTCGTTGTGTTGATTTCATCATGTCCATTAGGTGATGTTTTTACACTATAGAATCATATTGCAAGTGCGCGCGCATTTGCAATATGTTTCAATGTGCATTTACCATATGAAATTTGACATGCTCAAAAATGCAAAATTGACTGGTCTGATGGACACAGGATGGCCGAGCAGTGATAGTTGTACATTTCCATCACTCGTTGTGTTGATTTCATCATGTCCATTAGGTGATGTTTTTACACTATAGAATCATATTGCAAGTGCGCGCATTTGCAATATGTTTCAATGTGCATTTACCATATGAAATTTGACATGCTCAAAAATGCAAAATTGACTGGTCTGATGAACACAGGATGGCTGAGCAGTGATAGTTGTACATTTCCATCACTCTGTTGTGTTGATTTCATCATGTCCATTTGTTTATGTTTTCTCACTTTTGCAAAGTCACTGTGCATTTGCAATATGGTTCAATGGGCAGGTACCATCACGAATTTGTCATGCTATAAAAATCCTGCAGGAATGTGAAATTGACTGGCCCGATGAACTCGGGATAGCTGGGCAGTGATTCTGGTTCATCTCCATGGCTCGTTAGGGTTGATTTCAGAATGTCACTTTTGGTGATGGTCCCTCTCCGTTTAAACATATTGCTAATGTACAAAAGTCAACTAGCAAGTCAGTGTCCATCAGTCAATTAGATGTCATTTTGACACCAAACTGATACCAATTGACACCAAACCCACTTTTTCCAACTCATTTAGAAGCCAACTATCATATATGTCAGAGCAGGCCCATAATTCACAGCGCCTTTAGTTTAAAACATAATAAAAACGTAAAACACATAGTTACGTTCTAGCTGCGGGTCCAGGTCAGACATTATGTGAAGGCCTATGTGAGGCGACCCCGAATCCCGAGTTTCGGCTCGATAGGTCCTTCGGTGCCCGAGTAAAACCCTAATTGGTGCTGAAAATCCACTTTTTCCATGCCTTGCTATGGGGTCCTTGAATGAGCTATCGGACCGAAACGTTGGGGTCCGTCTCTATGGGCCGAGCCGGTTCCAATGCACCTAGTCTTGTGTCTCTGAGACTTTTCTAAATGTCGCCATTTTCGTAATGGTCAAAATGAATTGAAATCATTGCAAATGTACGAGGCTATTTCTCGGTCCGAGAACCTTCTAGAGCCACCTAACTCACCACGCACTATCGACCCGAGGTCTAGAACAGGTTTCTAAAGTTTCGGAACTCTAGGTCTGACGGTTCTTTTTTAGCTCGAACAAAGCTAACTATTGGAGGCACTGTCTGTCTCTACAACCCCCAATACGTCCCTCCTTCCAAGTTGTGTGTCTGTGTGATTTAGTTTTCCTTTGAAATTTTATGGGAAAAATGACTGATTTACAGTTCATGGGGGTTGCCTAATCACACATATGAAGTTTTGGACAGATCTGACTTTTTAACCCCTCGAAACAGCCCCTGAGACACCAATTAAGGCACTTCCGGTTGTCACAGGAAGCTATAAGTCAACACATATCCTCACTGGGCTATGCTTTTACAGAATCCTGTGTTTTAAGTCCTTACGTTAAGAATTGACTGATTTACACAGGGTTGAATGCACTATGTCTATCAAACTGCAGGCAGGTAATGGAAAAACACTTTTAGGGTGATTTTAACCACTTCCGGTTGGTCCAGGAAGCTTAGAATCAACACAGGTAGACCTCATACTGGCCTGATGGACTGTTACCAAAGACAGGTTCATACGGCATTCATAACCCATATAGACTTCAGGTTGAATTTAGGGGTAAAGGCAATGTATTCCTATGGGGAGAGAAATCAATGCAAACTTTTTGAAGTAAACACCATCTTTTAACTATTAAGGGTTAATGCCACACTGTCAACGTTAGGCTTGCACGGATCGGAAGGACCTTAGGAACATACCTGAGGTCGAATTGTGCTTCTCACCCTAACGGTTCTCTCACTGTCACCCAAAAGCAAATGACGTTGTGGGGCAGGCTTCATTTTGGGCCTACTTTTCTAATGGTCGCTGCGCTCAGACCGAGCGAGCTACGGTCAAGCGGGATATCTCGTTGAACTCGGCACGGCCTAGACATTATGTTTATGCCATTGCCTGCTCTCTGTGTCTTTAAGAACCACACTTTTTCACTCCATCCTTGCTGTGTGTGCGTGTGAGAGCTTTTCTTTGACATCTGCTGGGAGAAATGACTGATTTACAGTTCACGAGGGTTACCTAGTCACACATATGAAGTTTTGAAAAGATCTGACCTTTTTAACCCATGGAAACTGCCACTGTGACACCATTAAAGGCACTTCCGGTTGGCACAGGAAGCTATAAATAAACTCATATCATGATTGGGGTATGCCTTTACAGAATCCCGAGTTTTAAGTCTTTACGTTAAGAACTGAGTTATTTACGGAGGGTTTAGTGAGTGTGTGTTATTTCAGAAAATCATAGAAAATCACAGAAATCTCGCAGAGCTCCGCAGCACACTTTAAAAAGATTCGTAAGAACAACCTGCAACTGGATCTGTAACCGTTGAAAAAAAAAACACCTATCCGTGAACATCACCAAGGTGTCGTTGTACGATTTCTCTTAAATGACGATAGATAAATGGCTGGTTCTTTTTTATTGACACCGGAGGCTCCTTGACTTTGACGTGAAGTGGAAAAATAATTTCTCTATTTTCATTTTGGACCTTTAATCCCAGATAAATGGCCATAACTCAAAACCGTTGAGGCCTAGACGCCATCTTGTTCGGGGCCAACTGCCCATTATGCCGCCCCTACGCTCACCGAGTTTCGGCTTCTAAATATTTTCAGTTTTCGAGATAAGGCCCCGTCGTGAATCGTGATGTTTTGTAGCAATAGCCATATGATTGCTTATGCCCTCTTGTGGGAATTTCCGGGACATGGGAAAAATGACATAAATCTTATTATTTTTGTAAACGGAAACCGAATGTCCGACAACGTTCATTTGATGACTTCCTGGTAGGTCCGGCCCTGCCGCTCGGCCCGACGCCGTCCGCGAATTTTACAAACGATTTCGGACGTCTAGTAAGGGACCGTACATTTGCAATATGGACTTTCTCACTAACCATACAGGTACTGCCGAATTCTTCCCTTAAGGTA
>NW_026286036.1:17500-25984 GCF_023373465.1 Oncorhynchus keta | reverse complement strand
CTCTCCTCTCGCTCTCTCCTGTCTCTCTCCTTCTCGCTCTCTCCTGTCTCTTCCTCTCGTCTCTCCTGTCTCCTCCCTTCTCCTGTCTCTCCTCCTCGCTCTCCTGTCTCTCCCTCTCCTGTCTCTCTCCCTCTCGCTCTCTCCTGTCTCTCTCTGTCTCTCTCCTGTCTCTCTCCTGTCTCTCCTCCTGTCTCTCTCCTCGTCTCTCCTGTCTCTCTTCCTCTGTCTCTCTTCCTGTTCTCTCTCCTGTCTCTCTCTCCTGTCTCTTCTCCCCTGTCTCTCTCTCCTGTCTCTCTCTCTCTTTCTCTGTTCTCTCCTGTCTCTCTCTCCTGTCTCTCTCTCTGTCTCTCTCCTCTTCTCTCTCTCTGTCTCTCTTCGCTTTCCTGTCTCTCTCTCCTCTCGCTCTCCTGTCTCTCTCTCCTTCTCGCTCTCTCCTGTCTCTCTCTCCTCTCGCTTCTCTCTGTCTCTCCTCCTCGCTCTCTCCTGTCTCTCTCTCCTTCTCGCTTTCCTCTCTCTCCTCTCGCTCTCTCCTGTCTCTCTCCTCTCGCTCTCTCCCTTCTCGCTTCTCTCTCCTCTCGCTCTTCCTGTCCTCTCTCTCCTCTCGCTCTCTCCTTGTCTCTCTCCCTTCTCGCTTCCTCCTTGTCTCTCTCCTTCTGCTCCTCTCGCTTTCCTTCTCTCTCCTTCGCTTCTCCTCTGTCTTCTCCTGTCCTCTCCTCTCGCTTCTCTCCTGTCTCTCTCTCCTGTCTCTCTCTCCTCTCGCTCTCCTTCCTCTCTCTCTGTCTCTTCCTCGCTCTCTTCTCTCCTCTCGCTCTCTCCTGTCTCTCTCCTCCTTCGCTCTCTCCTTGTCTCTCCTCTCGCTCTCTCCTGTCTCTCTCTCTCCTCGCTTCTTCTCCATGTCTCTCTCCTCTCGCTCTCTCCTGTCTCTCTCCTTCTCGCTTTCCTGTTCTCTCTCTCTCCTGCTCGCTCTCTCCTGTCTCTCCTTCTCGCTTCTCTCCTGTCTCTTCTCCTCTCGCTCTTCTCCTGTCTCTCTCTCCTCTCGCTTCCTCTCCTGTCTCTCTCTCCTCTCGCTCTCTCCTGTCTCCTCTCCTCTCGGCTCTCTCCTTGTCGCTCTCTCCTTCGCTCTTCTCCTGTCTCTTCTCTCTCGCTCTCTCCTGTCAGCTCTCCTCTCGCTCTCTCCTGTCGTCTCTCCTCTCGCTCTCCTGTCGCTCTCCTCTCGCTCTCTCCTGTCGCTTCTCTCTCCTCGCTTCTCCTTGTCGCTTCTCCTCTCGCTTCTTCTCTCTTGTCGCTTTCTTCCTCTCGCCTTCCTGTCGCTCTCCTCTCGCTCTCTCCTGTCGCTTCCTTCGCTCCTACGCTTTCTCGCTTTCCTGTCGCTTCTCTCTCTTCGCTTCTCTCTCTGTCTGCTTCTCCTCTCGCTCTCTCCTGTCCGCTTCCTCCTTCGCTCTCTCCTGTCGCCTCTCTCGCTCTCCTGTCGCTCTCCTCTCGCTCTCTCTGTCGCTCTGCTCTCCTCTCGCCTCTCCTGTCGCTTCTCCTTCTCGCTTCCTGTCGCTTGCTCTCTCTCTCGCTCTCTCCTGCTCATCTTCTCCTTCCTGCGCTTTCTCCTTGTCGCTTTCTCTCTCTCGCTCGCTCTCTCCTGTCGCTCTCTCCTCTCGCTCTCTCCTGTATCCTCTCTCCTCTCGCTCTCTCTGTCTCTTCTCCTCCTCGCTTCTCTCCCTGTCTCTCTTCGCTTCTCTCTCCTGTCTCTCCTCCTCGGCTCTCTCCTGTCTCTCCTCTCGCTCTCTCCTGTCTCTCCTCTTCGCTCTCTCCTGTCTCTCCCTCTCGCTCTCTCCTGTCTCTCCTGTGCTCTCTCCTGTCGCTTCTCTCCTGTCGCTCTCCTGTCGCTCTCTCCTGTCGCTCTCTCCTGTCGCTCTCTCCTGTCGCTCTCTCCTGTCGCTCTCTCCTGTCGCTCTCTCCTGTCGCTTCTCTCCTGCTCGCTTTCTCCTGTCGCTTCTCCGTCTCTCTCTCTCTCTGTCTCTCTCTCTCTCGCTTCTTCCTGTCTCTCTCCTCTCGCTTCTCTCCTGTCTCTCTCCTCTCGCTCTCTCCTGTCTCTCTCCTTCTCGCTCTCTCTCTCGCTCTCTCCTTTCGCTCTCTCCTTCGCTTTCTCCTTCTCGCTTTCTCTCGCTTCCTTCGCTCTCTCCTGTCTTCGCTTCTCTCCTGTCTCCGCTCTCTCCTGTCTCTCGCTCTTCTCCTGTTCGCCTCTCCTGTCTCTCGCTCCTTCCTGTCTCCCGCTTCTCTCCTGTCTCTCGCTCTCTCCTGTCTCTCGGCTCTTCCTGTCTCTCGCTCTCTCCTGTCTCCTCGCTTTCTCCCTGTCTCGCTGTCTCTCGCTTCTCCTGTCTCTCGCCTCTCTCTCCTGTCTCTCTCTCTCTCCTGTCTCTCTCTCTCTCCTGTCTCTCCTCCCCTCTGTCTCTCCTCTCTGTCTCTCTCCTCTCCTGTCTCTCTCTCCTGTCTCTTAATCAGGGTCATGCTGCTGATGTGTTTGAGGCCTACTCCCAACTTCTGACTGAGATGGTTCTGAGATTACCTTATCAGATCAAGAAGATCGCTGACACCAACCCCGCATCCCGCCTCCCGTCTTCGACCACTCCTGGTTCTACTTCCTGTCTGAGTGTACATGATCCCCCCACACTTTTCCTCCTCTCTCCCTCAATCGCTTCCTCTGTCTCCTACTAGCTCGCTCACACACACTAACACCCCTTCTACCATCTATGGTTGCCTGTGTAGTACCTGATGATTCAGCAGACGCCCTTCGTGAGGCGCCAGGTCAGGAAGCTGCTCCTGTTCATCTGTGGTTCTAAGGAGAAGTACCGTCAGCTCCGGGACCTGCACACGCTGGACTCTCACGTCCGCGGCATCAAGAAGCTCCTGGAAGAACAGGGCATCTTCCTCCGCGCCGCGTCGTCACGGCAACCTCCGGCTCCGCCCTGCAGTACGACACGCTCATTAAGTCTGGTGAGTGCTCATACATCCAGTTCTTGGGAGAGAAAAAAACGTTTTTAAAAATGTATTAATCCCCCAATACCTCAGTCTTACATCTTTAAAAAAATATATATGTATATATTTTTATGACTTTTTCTTGTACTTGAGTGTCTCTGTTTTTTGTCGGCAGATGGAGCACCTGAAGGCCTGTGCTGAGATAGCCACCCAGAGGACCATCAACTGGCAGAAGTTCTGTATGAAGGATGACTGTGTTCAAGGCTCTTCACTTTGCTCTTTTAGTATTTTCCTCTTCGGCAAGGGTAACCAGGATAACTCTTTAGACTTGTCAAGTGGTAACCCAGGATAGCCTTTAGACTGTCAAGTGGTAACCAGGGTAGCCTTTAGACTTGTCAAGTGGTAACCAGGGTAGCCTTTAGACTCTTCAAGTGGTAACCAGGGTAGCCTTTGTAGACTTGTCATGGTAAACCAGAGTAGCCTTTGGACTTGTCAAGTGGTAACCAGGTAGCCTTTGTGACTTGTCAAGTGGCAACCAGGGTAGCCTTTAGACTTGTCAAGTGGTAACCAGGGTAACCTTTAGACTTTGTCATGGTAACCAGGTGAAGCCTTTAGACTTGTCAAGTGGTAACCAGGGTAGCCTTTAGACTTGTCAAGGGTAACCAGGGTAGCCTTTAGACTCTGTCATGGTAACCAGGGTAGCCTTTAGATTGGCAGTTTAACATTTAGACTTGTCAAGTGGTAAACAGGGTAGTCTTTAGACTGGTCATGGTAACCAGGTAACCTTAGACTTGTCAGGTAACCAGGGTAACCTTCCTGACTTGTCAGGGTAAATCAGCCTTTAGACTTGTCAAGTGGTAACCAGGGTAGCCTTTAGACTTGTCAAGTGGCAACCAGGTAACATTTAGACTTGTCAAGTGGTAACCAGGGTAGCCTTTTAGACTTGTCATGGTAACCAGGGTAACCTTTGACTTGTCAAGTGGTAACCAGGGTAGCCTTTAGACTTGTCATGGTAAAACCAGGGTAGACCTTTTAATTTGTCATGGCAACCAGGGTAGCCTTTTGACTTGTCAAGGGTAACCAGGGTAGCCTTTAGACTTGTCATGGGTAACCAGGGTAGCCTTTAGACTTGTCAATTTCTCTTGAAGTGTTACCCTATCCTTTGCTGTTATCGAGCCAATCCGTCCTGTACTGCGAGAGTTTCAGTTGGCATGGGATTAGTTAGTCTTTAACCCTCTCTCTCCCCACTTCTCTCTCTCTCTCCCCCTCTCTCTCTCCCTACTTCTTTCTCCTCTCTCTACTCCTCCCTTCCTTCCTCCCTCTCCTCCTCCCCTCTTCCTCCTCCCCTCCTCCCTCCTCCCCTCTCTCTCTCCCCTCCTCCCCTCTCCCCCTCCCTCCTCCCTCCTCCTCCCCTCCTCCCTCCCTCTCTCCTCCCCACTCCCTCCCTCCCCCCTCCCTCCTCCTCCACTCCCCCTCTCCTCCCCACTCCCCTCTCTCTCCACTTCTCCCTTCCCTCCCCCACTCCTCTCTCCCCTCCCCACTCCTCTCTATCCTCCCCACTCCCCACACCTCTCCTCCCCACTCCTCCCCCTCCCCCTCCTCTCTCTCCCCTCCTCCCCTTCCTCTCCCTCCTCCCCACTTCTCCTCCTCCCTCCCCTACTCCTCCTCTCCCCTCTCCTCCCCCTCTTCTCTCCCCACTCCCTCTCTCCCTCCCCACTCTCCTCTCTCTCCCCTCCCCACTCCCTCTCCCTCTCCAGCCATACTGTACTTCCTACTACAGGTCAGCTTCCTGGGTAGATGAGGGAGGTTCCGGTGCTCCTCCAGCTGCTGTCCTGTGCTCTGTGTGGCAGCAAGGTCCTGGCTTCCTTTCCTCCTCCTCTTCCTCCGGAGGAGGGTCTGGGGGTACTGGGACTCAGTCCTCTCAGAGCAAGTCCTCAAGCAAGAAGAGCAAAAGGAGGACAAGGAGAAAGACAAAGAAGGTGAGGGAGAGAGACGCGAGAGTTCAGCACGTTATAACCTTACTTACTTAAATTATTACGGCTGTATATCGTTGAAATACGTTGGTTGTTTTAACGTCTTTCGATCGTTACAAAATGATTGAGTTAAAATGTTGTTTTTTTATCCTGAAAACCTTTCATTTTTTGTAAGTTTGAGAAACAGACTTGGTACTGTAGTCTGAAGTGTGTGTGTGTGTGCGCGATCCAAGCAAGTCTTTTCTAAAATGTTGTCTTTCTCCAGGTGACGGTGTGGGTAGCCAGGAGGACCAGCTGTGTACCGCTCTGGTCTCTCAGCTCAACAAGTTTGCCGACAAAGAGACTCTCATTCAGCTCCTCCGCTGCTTCCTGCTCGAGTCCAACCTCCGCCTCGTGCGCTGGCAAGCTTTCCATGTCTCGCACTGTAGATATCTACAGGCAAACACACGATATAAAGGTACAGTAGTACACACAGTTAAATCTTGAATTGGTTTCCTATATCGCAACAAAGCAAACTTCACTCATGCTGCCAAACATACTCCTTGTAAACTGACCATCTCACTAATCCCCGACTTTGGCGATGTCATTTACAAAATAGCCTCCAATACCCCACTCAACAAATTGGATGCAGTCTATCACAGTGCAATCCGCTTTTGTCACCAAAGCCCCATATACTACCCACCATTGCGACCTGTACGCTCCGTTGGCTGGCCCTCGCTTCATACTGCGCCAAACCCACTGGCTCCATGTCATCTACAAGACCCTGCTAGGTAAAGTCCCCCTTATCTCAGCTCGCTGGTCACCATAGCATCTCCCACCTGTAGCACACGCTCCAGCAGGTATATCTCTAGTCACCCCCCAAAACCAATTCTTTCTTTGGGTCAGCCTCTCCTTCCAGTTCTCTCTGCTGCCAATGACTGGAACTAACTACAAAAATCTCTGAAACTGGAAACACTTATCTCCCTCACTCAGTTTTTAAGCAATTCAACTGTCAGAGCAGCTCACAGATTACTGTACCTGTACATAGCCCACCTATAATTTAGCCCACCTATAATTTAGCCCACCTATAATTTAGCCCACCTATAATTTAGCCCAAACAACTACCTCTTTCCTACTGTGTATTTATTCATGTATTTTACTCCTTGCACCCCATTATTTCTCTCTCTACACATTCTTCCACTGCAATATTTTATTATTATTTTACATGTTTAAATAATCAAAACATATATATATATATATATTTTTTTAAATAATCGAACTGAAACCAAACAGCACTAGTACACACACACATTAGCCTCGTAAAAGGTATCTATTGTAATACAGATAAATGTGCAGGCTCTTTCTTATTCTAGACCATGCCTATATAATAATATAATATAATAATATAATAATAATATAATATATATAATAATAATAATATATAATAATAATAATATAATAATATAATAATAATATAATATATAATAATAATAATATATAATAATAATAATGCCTGAACCTAGAGAGCTGCCTTCACACAATGGTTTCCTAACAGTTTCGTGGAAGTATGTTTTTCATGCTTGGCTGGTCAGAAAAGACTGTTTGCAGACTACAATATCTTTCAACATCTACCAATTGGTTAGTAGTTAACCCCAAAGCTAAGAACCATATTTCTTTCCTCTGTAGAAACCCAGTAAGTCTCAACAGGAGCTGCTGTTGGACCTGACCTGGGCCATCTGGCCAGAGCTGCCCGCCTATGGGCGCAAGGCCGCTCAGTTCGTGACCTGCTCGGCTACTTTTCCCTGAAGACCCCCAGATCGAGAAGAAGCTGAAGGAGTATTCCCAGAAAGCTGTGGAAATCCTGAGGACCCAGAACCACATTCTGACTAATTCCACCCCAATCCTAATAATTTACAGGTACTGAATAATGAGCGACACTATCCATCATCATTACCCCGGTGTCACATGCCTCCAGGCACCATCTGGAGATTACTGCTGCACCATATAGAACTATAGGTCTCCCTGCAAAATAGTTTTTTTATCTCATGACTAACCTTGTTTTTTAAAAATACTGGTTCAATTAAATATATCAAACTAGCTTCCAAAGCTGTGTGTGCCTCTATGTTTTGTTTTGTTATTGAATTTATGTCTCGCTCTGTCTGTGTTGCAGTACTCTGGTCAGGTCTGGGTTAATACTAATCCATGTCTGTCTGTGTTGCAGGTACTCTGTCAGGTCTGGTTTAAATACTAACCATGTCTATCTGTGTTGCAGTACTCTGTCAGGTCTGGTTTAAATACTAACCATGTCTGTCTGTGTTGCAGTACTTTGTCAGGTCTGGTTTTAAATACTAATCATGTCTGTCTGTGTTGCAGTACTCTGTCAGGTCTGGTTTAAATACTAACCATGTTCATCTGTGTTGCAGTACTCTGTCAGGTCTGGTTTAAATACTAACCATGTCTGGTTCAGTTGGTACTCTGTCAGGTCTGGTTTAAATACTAACCATGTCTGTCTGTGTTGCAGTACTCTGTCAGGTCTGGGTTTGGGGCCACTAACCATGTCTGTCTGTGTTGCAGTACTCTGTCAGGTCTGGTTTAAATACTAACCATGTCTGTCTGTGTTGCAGTACTCTGTCAGGTCTGGTTTAAATACTAACCATGTCTGTCTGTGTTGCAGTACTCTGTCAGGTCTGGTTTAAATACTAACCATGTCTGTCTGTGTTGCAGTACTCTGTCAGGTCTGGTGGAGTTTGATGGTTTCTACCTGGAGAGTGATCCCTGTCTGGTGTGCAACAACCCTGAAGTGCCCTTCTCTGTAAGTAGTGTCTAACGCTGCTTCCCAATTCTCCACACTTCCCACAAAGTGTGCAACTTGCGTAGTCCCCTTTATGGATATAGGAAGAATGGACGGGTGTAAGTAATGTTTGGGGGGTAACTCCTTACGGGACATGGTAGCACCAATCCATTACCATTAAATGCATGGGGGGAATCAAACACACACTTCTGGCCGAGGCGTATTGAATCAAATCTGTGTTCATTTTCATTGACAGGGAAGGCTTTCCCATTCTCTATGTATCCAATACTCATTCTGTCTTTTCTCTGTCTCTCTGTCTGTCTCGTCTCTCTCTCTATTTGTCTCTTCTGTCTATTTGTCTCTTTGTCTCTCTGTCTCTCTGTCTCTCTCTCTCTTCTCTGTCTCTCTCTCTCTCTGTCTCTCTGTCTCTCTCTTGTCTCTTCTCTCTGTCTCTCTTTGTCTCTCTCTCTATCTCTCTCTTCTCTCTCTGTCTCTCTCTGTCTCTCTCTCTCTCTCTCTCTGTCTCTCTCTTTCTCTCGTCTCTTTCTCTCTTTGCTCTCTCTCTCTCTCTCTCTCTCTCTCTCTGTCTCTTGCTCTCTCGCTCTCTGTCTCGCTCTCTCTCTCAATCGCTTCTGTCTCTCGTCTCTGTCTCGCTCTCTCTGTCTCTCTCTCTGTCTCTCGCTTCTCTGTCTCCTCTCTCTCTGTCTCGTTCTCTGCTCCTCTCGCTCTGTCTCGTCTTCTGTTCTCTCTGTCTCTCTGTCTCGCTTCTCTCGT
>NW_026286036.1:0-10000 GCF_023373465.1 Oncorhynchus keta | reverse complement strand
CTGGTCACATCCCTTTTGTTGCCCTGGTCACATCCCTCTTGTTGTCTGGTCACCTCCCTCTTGTTGTCCTGGTCACCTCCCTCTTGTTGCCCTGGTCACATCCCTCTTGTTGCCCTGGTTACATCCCTCTTGTTGCCCTGGTTACATCCCTCTTGTTGCCCTGGTCACATCCCTCTTGTTGCCCTGGTCACATCCCTCTTGTTGCCCTGGTCACATCCCTCTTGTTGCCCTGGTCACATCCCTCTTGTTGCCCTGGTCACATCCCTCTTGTTGCCCTGGTCACATCCCTCTTGTTGCCCTGGTCACATCCCTCTTGTTGCCCTGGTCACATCCCTCTTGTTGCCCTGGTTACATCCCTCTTGTTGCCCTGGTTACATCCCTCTTGTTGCCCTGGTCACATCCCTCTTGTTGCCCTGGTCACCTCCCTCTTGTTGCCCTGGTCACCTCCCTCTTGTTGCCCTGGTCACCTCCCTCTTGTTGTCCTGGTCACATCCCTCTTGTTGTCCTGGTTACATCTCTGTTACCGCTCTACCAATAAACATAAGACCATCCGTCCCACATCAACTGGTTGAAAACCAAACCAACGCCTGCCTGCTGTTTGTTTGTGTTCTCTGTGTGGCGGTGACCAACATCAACACGCTGCTGGACAAGGCCGACCTGCGTGTACCACCAGCTAATGGGGCACAGACCTCCAGCTGGAGAGTCTGCTGTCAAGGTCAACGAGGCAGCGCCTGAGAAACCACAGGTCAGATACTACCCTCTGGTACATAGACATCCGATTCGCACCTTCACATTTTGACATTTTTGAGTCCTTTTAGCATTTCACTTGAGTGGGTAAATTAACCAAATGTCACAACCATTTTAAAGTTTAAACCTTTTTTAAAATACCCTAGAAGTTGTATGGCAGTAAAACATCATGAAGAATTTGTCTTGTTTACTGGAAGTGTTGAACTAGTACCTTATGTTTTGATGCTGTTGTCACTCCCTATAGGATGATTCTGGAGCAGGCGGGGCTTGGGCGTCCTCGGCCAATGTGAACAGGTACATCCAGCAGCTGGCTCAGGAGTACAGCGGGGACTGTAAGACTTCCTTTGACGAGCTCTCCAAGATCATACAGGTGAGAGACCAGGGGGGCGTGAGTGAGCACACACTGAATCTGTCATACTCACCCTAGTTTACTTCACTGGTTATAGGTACACACTCAACAGGTGAGAGACCAGGGGCGTGATGAGCACACACTGAATCTGTCGCTTATTCACCCTAGTTTACTTCCTGGTTATAGGTACTCAACAGGTGAGAGACCAGGGGGCGTGATGAGCACACACTGAATCCTGTCCTTACTCACCTGGTTTACTTCCTGGTTATAGGTACACACTCAACAGGTGAGAGACCAGGGGGCGTGAGCACACACTGAATCCTGTCCTTACTCACCTAGTTTTACTTCCTGGTTATGGTACACACTCAGCAGGTGAGAGACCAGGGGCGTGATGAGCACACACTGAGATCCTGTCATACTCACCTAGTTTAGCTTCTGGTTATAGGTACACACTCAACAGGTGAGAGACCAGGGGCGTGATGAGCACACACTGATCCTGTCCTTATTCACCTAGTTTACTTCCTGGTTATGAGTACACACTCAGCCCAGGTGAGGAGACCAGGGGCGTGATGAACACACACTGAATCCTGTCCTTACTCACCTGGTTTACTTCCTGGTTATAGGTACACACTCAACAGGTGAGAGACCAGGGGCGTGATGAGCACACACTGAATCCTGTCATACTCACCTAGTTTACTTCCTGGTTATAGGTACACACTCAACAGGTGAGACCAGGGGGCGTGATGAGGCACACACTGAATCCTGTCATACTCACCTGGTTTACTTCCTGGTTATAGGTACACACTCAACAGGTTAGAGACCAGGGCGTGATGGCACACACTGAATCCTGTCGCTTACTCACCTAGTTTACTTCCTGGTTATAGGTACACACTCAACAGGTGAGAGACCAGGGGCGTGATGAACACACACTGAATCCTGTCATACTCACCCTAGTTTACTTCCTGGTTATAGGTACACTCAACAGGTGAGAGACCAGGGGCGTGATGAGCACACACTGAATCTGTCCTTACTCACCTAGTTTACTTCCTGGTTATAGGTACACACTCAACAGGTGAGAGACCAGGGGGGGGGATGAGCACACACTGAATCCACTGTCGCTTACTCACCTAGTTTACTTCCTGGTTATAGGTACACACTCAGCAGGTGAGACCAGGGGGGCGTGATGAGCACACACTGAATCCTGTCATACTCACCTAGTTTACTTCCTGGTTATAGGTACACACTCAACAGGTGAGAGACCAGGGGCGTGATGAGGCACACACTGAATCCTGTCCTTACTCACCTGGTTTGCTTCCTGGTTATAGGTACACTCAACGGGTGAGAGACCAGGGGGCGTGATGAGCACACACTGAATCCTGTATCTTACTCACCTGGTTTGCTTCCTGGTTATAGGTACACACTCAACAGGTGAGAGACCAGGGGGCGTGATGAGCACACACTGAATCCTGTCATACTCACCCTAGTTTACTTCCTGGTTATAGGTACACACTCAACAGGTTAGAGACCAGGGGCGTGATGAGCACACACTGAATCCTGTCCTTACTCCACCTAGTTTACTTCCTGGTTATAGGTACACTCAACAGGTGAGAGACCAGGGGGCGTGATGAGCACACACTGAATCCTGTCCTTACTCACCTAGTTTACTTCCTGGTTATAGGTACACACTCAACAGGTGAGACCAGGGGGCGTGATGAGCACACACTGAATCCTGTCTCACCTAGTTTACTTCCTGGTTATAGGTACACACTCAACAGGTGAGAGACCAGGGGGCGTGATGAGCACACACTGAATCCTGTCATACTCACCTAGTTTGCTTCCTGGTTATAGGTACACACTCAACAGGTTAGAGACCAGGGGCGTGATGAGCACACACTGAATCCTGTCCTTACTCACCTAGTTTACTTCCTGGTTATAGGTACACACTCAACAGGTGAGAGACCAGGGGGCGTGATGAACACACACTGAATCCTGTCCTTACTCACCTAGTTTGCTTCCTGGTTATAGGTACACACTCAACAGGTGAGAGACCAGGGGCGTGATGAACACTGAATCCTGTCCTACTCACCTAGTTTACTTCCTGGTTATAGGTACACACTCAACAGGTGAGAGACCAGGGGCGTGATGAGCACACACTGAATCCTGTCCTTACTCACCTAGTTTACTTCCTGGTTATAGGTACACACTCCCCTGTCTAACAGGTGAGAGACCAGGGGCGTGATGAGCACACACTGAATCCTGTCATACTCACCTAGTTTACTTCCTGGTTATAGGTACACACTCAACAGGTGAGAGACCAGGGGGCGTAGTGAGCACACACTGAATCCTGTCCTTATTCACCTAGTTTACTTCCTGGTTATAGGTACACACTCAACAGGTGAGAGACCAGGGGCGTGATGAGCACACACTGAATCCTGTCATTACTCACCTAGTTTACTTCCTGGTTATAGGTACACTCAGCGGTTAGAGACCAGGGGGGCGTGATGAGCACACACTGAATCCTGTCCTTACTCACCTAGTTTACTTCCTGGTTATAGGTACACTCAACAGGTGAGAGACCAGGGGGGGGATGAGCACACACTGAATCCTGTCCTTACTCACCTGGTTACTTCCTGGTTATAGGTACACACTCAACAGGTTAGAGACCAGGGGCGTGATGAGCACACACTGAATCCTGTCATACTCACCTAGTTTACTTCCTGGTTATAGGTACACACTCAGCAGGTTAGAGACAGGGGCGTGATGAGCACACACTGAATCCTGTCCTTATTCACCTAGTTTACTTCCTGGTTATAGGTACACTCAACAGGTGAGAGACCAGGGGGCGTGATGAGCACACACTGAATCCTGTCATACTCACCTAGTTTACTTCCTGGTTATAGGTACACACTCAACAGGTGAGACCAGGGGCGTGATGAGCACACACTGAATCCTGTCCTTACTCACCTAGTTTACTTCCTGGTTATAGGTACACACTCAACAGGTGAGGGACCAGAGGGGGGCGTGATGAGCACACACTGAATCCTGTCCTTACTCACCTAGTTTACTTCCTGGTTATAGGTACACACTCAACAGGTGAGAGACCAGAGGGGGGGCGTGATGAACACACACTGAATCCCTGTCCTTACTCACCTAGTTTACTTCCTGGTTATAGGTACACACTCAACAGGTGAGACCAGGGGGACGTGATGAACACACACTGAATCCTGTCATACTCACCTAGTTTACTTCCTGGTTATAGGTACACACTCAACAGGTGAGAGAGACCAGGGGCGTGATGAGCACACACTGAATCCTGTCCTTATTCACCTAGTTTACTTCCTGGTTATAGGTACACACTCAACAGGTGAGAGACCAGGGGGCGTGATGAGCACACACTGAATCTGTCCTTACTCACCTAGTTTACTTCCTGGTTATAGGTACACTCAAACATGGCCGTCCGTTCACAGCCATCGCGGGAACATTGACTTGAATGAGGATACCTTTTATTTTTTAGTAATTACATTTCTATGGAGCTTCATCGCTGTTTCAAAAGCAACCCAGGTCCTACGTTGAAGTATTTTGTATGAGTTTTTAAAGAGTTATCACCCCCCGTCCCGTCCCCGTCCAGAAAGTCCTGGTCCCGTAAAGAGCTCCTGGTCACGACCTGCAGCAGGCGTGAAGCCGCCACCAAGTCCTCACGCCCAGCTCCCATCAGCCCACCTTCACAGCCAGCCAGTACAGAGCCCTCTCTGTGTTAGGTACTACACACACACATATACATACATACATATACACACACACACATACATACACACATACACACATACACACATACATACATGCATACATACACATACACACATACACACACACATACATACACATACACACATACATACATACATACACACATACATACATACATACATACATACATACATACATACATACATGCATACATACATACATACATACATACATACATACATGCATACATGCAATACACACATGCAATACATACATACATACATACATACAGCCATACACACATACACACATACACACACACATACATACATACATACATACATACACACATACATACATACATACATACATACATACATACATACATACACACATACATACATACATACATACATACATACATACATACATACATGCAGCCACATACATACTACATACATACATACATACATACACACATACACACACACACATACATACATACATACATACATACATACATACATACACATACACACATACACACATACACACATACACACATACACACATACACACATACACACATACACACACATACACACATACACACACATACACACATACACACATACATACATACATACATACATACATACACACATACATACATACATACATACATACATACATACATACATACATACATACATACACACAGACTCCTTTACCTGACTTGGCCTTCCCATTGGGATTTCTATATATAGAAGCCATTCTGTGTTGTGTATTTTTACTGTCACTTGTCGTGTTGTTTGTTGTGATCCCAGGACTCATCCCAAATGCCACCCTGTCACCTATAGTGCACGGGCCTTGGTTAAAAGTAGTGAGCTGTATTGAGGAAGGGTGCGATTTTTGGGGGTTGCACACGATCTTTCTCAAACTGCTACAAATCAATTTCCCATGTTGGCAGACGTTTTTATCTAAAGTGTAACTTCCAGTATTTGAGAACGCGTTTCTTTTTTTTAAGACTCATAACAAAGATCTCTCTCTCTCTCTAGGCTGCGGACACACCTCCTCCAACAAGTGTTATGGCTGTGCCTCGGCCCGACGGGTCACTGCATCACCCTGCTAAGAGCCCTGGCCACCAACCCAGCCCTCCGCCAGATCCTGGGGCTCAGGGGCTCATCAGAGAGCTGTTTGAGTACAACCTGAGGAGAGGCACCTCTGCCATGAGAGAGAGGTCAGACAACTGGTTTGCCTGCTCACCAGGTATAGTAGTGGTTTGTGTTCTCGTAGACAGTGTTTTTTTAACCTTTTATTTAACTAAGAAAGTCAGTTAAGAATAAATGCTTATTTTCAATGACGGCCTAGGAACAGTGTGTTAACTGGTCTAGGAACGGTGGGTTAACTGGTCTAGGAACGGTGGGGTTAACTGGTCTAGGAACGGTGGGTTAACTGGTCTAGGAACGGTGGGTTAACTGGTCTAGGAAACGGGGTAGGGTTAACTGGTCTAGGAACGGTGGGTTAACTGGGTCTAGGAACGGTGGGTTAACTGGTCTAGGAACGGTGGGTTAACTGGTCTAGGAACGGTGGGTTAACTGGTCTAGGAACGGTGGGTTAACTGGTCTAGGAAACGGTGGGTTAACTGGTCTAGGAACGGTGGGTTAACTGGTCTAGAACGATTGGGTTAACTGGTCTAGGAAGACGGTGGGTTAACTGGTCTAGGAACGGTGGGTTAACTGAATCTGGGACGGTGGGTTAGCACTGGTCTAGGAGCGATTGGGTTAACCCTGGTCTACGAACAGTGGTTAACTGGTCTAGGAGCTGTGGGTTAACTGGTCTAGGAGCGATTGGGTTAACAGTTAAGACGGTGGGTTAACTGGTCTGAGCGGTGGGTTAACTGGTCTAGGAGCGATTGGGTTAACTGGTCTAGGAGCGGTGGGTTAACTGTTCTGGGGAACGGTGGGTTAACTGGTCTGGGAGCGGTGGGTTAACTGGTCTAAGGCAGTGGAGTAGGCTTGGTCTAAGACGGTGGGTAAACTGGTCTAGAGCGGTGGGTTAACTGGTCTGAGCAGGTGGGTTAACTGGATCAGACGGTGTGTTAACTGGCTAGGAACAGGGTTAACTGGTCTAGGAACAGGGTTAACTGGTCTAGGAACAGGGGTTAACTGAGATAGGAACAGGGGTTAACTGGCCTAGGAACAGGGGTTAACTGGCCTAGGAACAGGGGGTTAACTGGCCTAGGAACAGGGGTTAACTGGCCTAGGAACAGGGGTTAACTGGCCTAGGAACAGGGGGTTAACTGGCCTAGGAACAGGGGTTAACTGGCCTAGG
Organism: Oncorhynchus keta; assembly: GCF_023373465.1. Classification (NCBI taxonomy): domain Eukaryota; kingdom Metazoa; phylum Chordata; class Actinopteri; order Salmoniformes; family Salmonidae; genus Oncorhynchus; species Oncorhynchus keta. The sequence continues at coordinate 2,823 of NW_026286036.1, read as the reverse complement.
AACAGGGGTTAACTGGCCTAGGAAAGGGTTAACTGGCCTAGGGGGGTTAACTGGCCTAGGAACAGGGGTTAACTGGAACAGGGGGTTAACTGGCCTAGGAACAGGGGGTTAACTGGCCTAGGAACAGGGGTTAACTGGTCTGAACAGTGGGTTAACTGGTCTAGGAACAGCTTAACTGGTCTAGGGAACAGCGGGTTAACTGGTCTAGGAACAGCGGGGACCCAACTGGTCTAGGAACAGCGGGTTAACTGGTCTAGGAACAGGGGTTAACTGCCTGTTCAGGGGCAGAGCGACAGATTTGTACTCTTGTCACTGGGGCTTGAAACTTTGCAACCTTCCGGTTTCTAGTCCAAAGCTCTCAACCACTAGGCCAACCAAAGCGACGTTGCTCACAAGTGTACATAAGCCCAAACGACTGTTAAAACCTGGGTAGTCCGTGTGCTAGTAAGACCCGTGTTAGTCCTCTGAGCTTGAAAGCCTAGGCAATTCCATTACACACCCACATACAGTCAGTAAACCCATTCTCATCTGTCGACATCTCCCTGTACAGAGACCAGCCAGAGGCCACTCAGCAGATGAATGACCTGATCATTCACAAGGTGTCCGCTGCTCTGAAGGGCCACTGGGCCAATCCTGACCTGGTCTCCAGTCTGCAGTATGAGATGCTACTGCTCACCGACTCCATCTCCAAGGAAGGGGCTGCTGGGAGCTACGACTGCGATGTGGTGAGGCTTTTACCACCTCCTTCTCTCATCCCCTATTTTTTTCCCCCTTTTTTTTAAAATGTAATAATCCGTCATGTTTCTCGGCGTCTATAGCCCTGAGTCTGTTCCTGATGGCCGTGAACATCAAGACCCCTGTGGTGGTGGAGAACATTACCTGATGTGTCTCAGGATCCTACAGAAACTCATCAAGCCCCTGCCCCCACCTCCAAGAAGAACAAGGTACCGTCGTACTCATAGCACTAGTCAGTTAATCAGTCAGTTCAGTTAATCAGTCAGTCAGTTAATCAGTCAGTCAGTTAATCAGTCAGTCAGTTAATCAGTCAGTCAGTTAATCAGTCAGTTAATCAGTCAGTCAGTTAATCAGTCAGTCAGTTAATCAGTCAGTCAGTTAATCAGTCAGTCAGTTAATCAGTCAGTCAGTTAATCAGTCAGTCAGTCAGTTAGTCAGTCAGTCAGTCAGTTAATCAGTCAGTCAGTCAGTTAATCAGTCAGTCAGTCAGTTAATCAGTCAGTCAGTTAATCAGTCAGTCAGTTAATCAGTCAGTCAGTCAGTTAATCAGTCAGTCAGTTAATCAGTCAGTCAGTTAATCAGTCAGTCAGTTAATCAGTCAGTCAGTTAATCAGTCAGTCAGTTAGTCAGTCAGTTAATCAGTCAGTTAATCAGTCAGTTAATCAGTCAGTCAGTCAGTTAATCAGTCAGTCAGTCAGTTAATCAGTCAGTCAGTCAGTTAATCAGTCAGTTAATCAGTCAGTTAATCAGTCAGTTAATCAGTCAGTCAGTCAGTTAATCAGTCAGTCAGTTAATCAGTCAGTCAGTTAATCAGTCAGTCAGTTAATCAGTCAGTCAGTTAATCAGTCAGTCAGTTAATCAGTCAGTCAGTTAATCAGTCAGTCAGTCAGTCAGTCAGTCAGTCAGTCAGTTAATCAGTCAGTCAGTCAGTCAGTTAATCAGTCAGTTAATCAGTCAGTTAATCAGTCAGTCAGTCAGTTAATCAGTCAGTTAATCAGTCAGTCAGTTAATCAGTCAGTCAGTTAATCAGTCAGTCAGTTAATCAGTCAGTCAGTTAATCAGTCAGTTAATCAGTCAATCAGTCAGTCAGTCAGTCAGTTAATCAGTCAGTCAGTTAATCAGTCAGTCAGTTAATCAGTCAGTCAGTTAATCAGTCAGTCAGTTAATCAGTCAGTCAGTTAATCAGTCAGTCAGTCAGTTAATCAGTCAGTCAGTCAGTTGATCAGTCAGTCAGTCAGTCAGTCAGTCAGCGTTAATCAGTCAGTCAGTCAGTTAATCAGTCAGTCAGTTAATCAGTCAGTCAGTCAGTTAATCAGTCAGTCAGTTAATCAGTCGATCAGTCAATCGATCAGTCAGTTAATCAGTCGGTCAGTCAGTTAATCAGTCAGTCAGTTGTTAATCGGTCAGTTGAATCGGTCAGTTAATCAGTCAGTTAATCGGTCAGTCAGTTAATCGGTCAGTTAATCGATCAGTCAGTCAATCAGTCGGTCAGTTAATCAGTCAGTCAGTTAATCAGTCAGTCAGTTAATCAGTCAGTCAGTTGTCGGTCGGTCGGTTAATCAGTCAGTCAGTCAGTCAGTTAAACAGCCAGTTAAACAGTCAGTCGATCCTTAGTCAGTCAGTCAGTCAGTCATACTTGCCTCGCAACGGCTGGCTTGGGGCGCGCATGGAGGAGAGACTTGGCGCTGACTCTGTGATTTTGTAGAGCCGACTACAAAGTTATAATGAGTCATTTAAGAGATTTTTAGGTGATTTTGTAGATTAGTCAATTTCCAGGAAATGTATGTTGTTTCTGTGTGCTCCAGGGTTCCGCTGTGGAGTCTCAGCTCACAGTGAAGCCCACTACTGCAATGAGATCCCATGCTCAGAGCCCAGCTCTGGCTCAAGAAGGACCCCCAAAGCATCGTAGCACAGCCTGGAAAAGTGCTGCCTTCCAGCAAGATGTGAGTAGATGTGATTTTTTATTTTTTATTTAATCGGCTGGTCTGCCCGACTGTAGTAGGAGTTGATTTGAAGCTCAATGTTTTTAAATTAAAATCTCCCTACCATCATATTTAAGCCATTATGACACCCGGCGTCGATGAAATG
>NW_026286035.1:0-20215 GCF_023373465.1 Oncorhynchus keta | reverse complement strand
CAAGAGAACACACTGCCATAGGCTCTGTTATTGATGCCAGACAACACATCACCTCAGATCAGCCAAGAGAACACACTGCCATAGGCTCTGGTATTGATGCCAGACAAACACATCACCTCAGATCAGCCAAGAGAACACACTGCCATAGGCTCTGTTATTGATGCCAGACAAACACATCACCTCAGATCAGCCAAGAGAACACACTGCCATAGGCTCTGTTATTGATGCCAGACAACACATCACCTCAGATCAGCCAAGAGAACACACTGCCATAGGCTCTGGTATTGATGCCAGACAAACACATCACCTCAGATCAGCCAAGAGAACACACTGCCATAGGCTCTGGTATTGATGCCAGACAAACACATCACCTCAGATCAGCCAAGAGAACACACTGCCATAGGCTCTGGTATTGATGCCAGACAACACATCACCTCAGATCAGCCAAGAGAACACACTGCCATAGGCTCTGGTATTGATGCCAGACAACACACCACCTCAGATCAGCCAAGAGAACACACTGCCATAGGCTCTGTTATTGATGCCAGACAACACATCACCTCAGATCAGCCAAGAGAACACACTGCCATAGGCTCTGGTATTGATGCCAGACAAACACATCACCTCAGATCAGCCAAGAGAACACACTGCCATAGGCTCTGTTATTGATGCCAGACAACACATCACCTCAGATCAGCCAAGAGAACACACTGCCATAGGCTCTGGTATTGATGCCAGACAAACACATCACCTCAGATCAGCCAAGAGAACACACTGCCATAGGCTCTGGTATTGATGCCAGACAACACACCACCTCAGATCAGCCAAGAGAACACACTGCCATAGGCTCTGGTATTGATGCCAGACAATGATCAATATCCATCCCTGTCAGAGGAACCCCTATTCAGGTGTAACATCCATGTAAATGTGTTGATAGGATGTCTCTCTGGATCTCTGAATAAGTTAGAGAGGTTTGAGACCTGCTTTTATTGTGAAGGACAACTCTATATGTGATACTTGTTGTTTCATTGACAATGTGTCAGTAATGTACAGCTGCTCACTTCAGACTGGAGCTGTGAAATGGCTGTGAAGCTGTACAACAGGTTGTCTGAGAGACGAAGACTCTTCAAAGACGAAGAAAAACGGATTACTAGCCACGAGGATGTGGGAGAGGCTTGGAGAGACTGATATATATTATATATACACAGAGAGAGAGAGACCAATATATTATATATATATACAGAGAGAGAGAGACCAATATATATATATATATATATATATATATACAGAGAGAGAGACCAATATATATATATATATATATATATATACAGAGAGAGACAGAGACAGATATATATATATATATACCGAGACAGAGACATATATATATATATATATATATATATATATATATATACAGAGAGAGAGAGACCAATATATATATATATATATATACAGAGAGAGACAGAGACAGATATATATATATATACATATACAGGAAATGAAAAATAACTCACTACTATGTGTTTTATCTGGAGTCTCCTGTCTGATATGGATGTCAACTGGCAGCACCATGTAAGACACTTTATGAAAGGGGATCCTGCAGTGATATACACACACACACACACACACACACACACACACACACACACACACACACACACACACACACACACACACACACACACACACACACACACACACACACACACACACACACACACTCCCTGCTGTCCTTAGCCAGAGGACAGGTGGCTGATATGTGGCACGACACCAGGAAGTGATGGCTTATCATCATAATCTCCTTCTGACCAACCGCCCCACCGCTGTGTGTGTGTGTGTGTGTGTGTGTGTGTGTGTGTGTGTGTGTGTGTGTGTGTGTGTGTGTGTGTGTGTGTGTGTGTGTGTGTGTGTGTGTGTGTGTGTGTGTGTGTGTGTGTGTGTGTGTGTGTGTGTGTGTGTGTGTGTATTTCCGACCCACTAGACTACACTGGACAACATGTTTCACCCACTGAGACCAGATGTTAGAGTCTCTCCTCTGGTCTGTCATGAACCCTGGAAAGACTGTCTCTGTTAGAGTCTCTCCTCTGGTCTGTCATGAACCCTGGAAAGACTGTCTCTGTTAGAGTCTCTCCTCTGGTCTGTCATGAACCCTGGAAAGACTGTCTCTGTTAGAGTCTCTCCTCTGGTCTGTCATGAACCCTGGAAAGACTGTCTCTGTTAGAGTCTCTCCTCTGGTCTGTCATGAACCCTGGAAAGACTGTCTCTGTTAGAGTCTCTCCTCTGGTCTGTCATGAACCCTGGAAAGACTGTCTCTGTTAGAGTCTCTCCTCTGGTCTGTCATGAACCCTGGAAAGACTGTCTCTGTTAGAGTCTCTCCTCTGGTCTGTCATGAACCCTGGAAAGACTGTCTCTGTTAGAGTCTCTCCTCTGGTCTGTCATAAACCCTGGAAAGACTGTCTCTGTTAGAGTCTCTCCTCTGGTCTGTCATGAACCCTGGAAAGACTGTCTCTGTTAGAGTCTCTCCTCTGGTCTGTCATGAACCCTGGAAAGACTGTCTCTGTTATAGTCTCTCCTCTGGTCTGTCATGAACCCTGGAAAGACTGTCTCTGTTAGAGTCTCTCCTCTGGTCTGTCATGAACCCTGGAAAGACTGTCTCTGTTAGAGTCTCTCCTCTGGTCTGTCATGAACCCTGGAAAGACTGTCTCTGTTAGAGTCTCTCCTCTGGTCTGTCATGAACCCTGGAAAGTTTCTGCCAAGCAACAAGCTCCTTTCCCCCATTGACTAGAAAAACCTTTAAACCTAGATACTTCACTCAGTCAACCAGACTAGATAGATACTTCACTCAGTCACCCAGACTAGATAGATACTTCACTCAGTCAACCAGACTAGATAGACACTTCACTCAGTCACCCAGATTAGACAGACCCTTCACTCAGTCACCCAGACTAGATAGACACTTCACTCAGTCACCCAGACTAGATAGACACTTCACTCAGTCACCCAGACTAGACAGACACTTCACTCAGTCACCCAGACTAGATAGACCCTTCACTCAGTCACCCAGACTAGATAGACACTTCACTCAGTCACCCAGACTAGATAGACCCTTCACTCAGTCACCCAGACTAGATAGACACTTCACTCAGTCACCCAGACTAGACAGACCCTTCACTCAGTCACCCAGACTAGATAGACACTTCACTCAGTCACCCAGACTAGATAGACACTTCACTCAGTCACCCAGACTAGATAGACCCTTCACTCAGTCACCCAGACTAGATAGACACTTCACTCAGTCACCCAGACTAGATAGACCCTTCACTCAGTCACCCAGACTAGATAGACCCTTCACTCAGTCACCCAGACTAGATAGACCCTTCACTCAGTCACCCAGACTAGATAGACCCTTCACTCAGTCACCCAGACTAGATAGACCCTTCACTCAGTCACCCAGACTAGATAGACCCTTCACTCAGTCACCCAGACTAGATAGACCCTTCACTCAGTCACCCAGACTAGACAGACCCTTCACTCAGTCACCCAGACTAGATAGACCCTTCACTCAGTCACCCAGACTAGATAGACCCTTCACTCAGTCAACCAGACTAGACAGACCCTTCACTCAGTCACCCAGACTAGATCCCTTCACTCAGTCACCCAGACTAGACGGACCCTTCACTCAGTCACCCAGACTAGATAGACCCTTCACTCAGTCACCCAGACTAGATAGACCCTTCACTCAGTCACCCAGACTAGACAGACCCTTCACTCAGTCACCCAGACTAGATAGACCCTTCACTCAGTCACCCAGACTAGATAGACCCTTCACTCAGTCACCCAGACTAGATAGACCCTTCACTCAGTCACCCAGACTAGACAGACCCTTCACTCAGTCACCCAGACTAGATAGACCCTTCACTCAGTCACCCAGACTAGATAGACCCTTCACTCAGTCACCCAGACTAGACAGACCCTTCACTCAGTCACCCAGACTAGACAGACCCTTCACTCAGTCACCCAGACTAGATAGACCCTTCACTCAGTCACCCAGACTAGACAGACCCTTCACTCAGTCACCCAGACTAGACAGACCCTTCACTCAGTCACCCAGACTAGATAGACCCTTCACTCAGTCACCCAGACTAGACAGACCCTTCACTCAGTCACCCAGACTAGACAGACCCTTCACTCAGTCACCCAGACTAGATAGACCCTTCACTCAGTCACCCAGACTAGATAGACCCTTCACTCAGTCACCCAGACTAGATAGACCCTTCACTCAGTCACCCAGACTAGATAGACCCTTCACTCAGTCACCCAGACTAGACAGACCCTTCACTCAGTCACCCAGACTAGATAGACCCTTCACTCAGTCACCCAGACTAGATAGACCCTTCACTCAGTCACCCAGACTAGACAGACCCTTCACTCAGTCACCCAGACTAGATAGACCCTTCACTCAGTCACCCAGACTAGACAGACCCTTCACTCAGTCACCCAGACCCTTCACTCAGACCCAGACTAGACCCTTCACTCAGTCACCCAGACTAGACAGACCCTTCACTCAGTCACCCAGACTAGATAGACCCTTCACTCAGTCACCCAGACTAGATAGACCCTTCACTCAGTCACCCAGACTAGATAGACCCTTCACTTCACTCAGTCACCCAGACTAGATAGACCCTTCACTCAGTCACCCAGACTAGATAGACCCTTCACTCAGTCACCCAGACTAGATAGACCCTTCACTCAGTCACCAGTCACCCAGACTAGACAGACCCTTCACTCAGTCACCCAGACTAGATAGACCCTTCACTCAGTCACCAGACTCACCCTTCACTCAGTCACCCAGACTAGACCCTTCACTCAGTCACCCAGACTAGACAGACCCTTCACTCAGTCACCCAGACTAGATAGACCCTTCACTCAGTCACCCAGACTAGATAGACCCTTCACTCAGTCACCCAGACTAGATAGACCCTTCACTCAGTCACCCAGACTAGACGGACCCTTCACTCAGTCACCAGACTAGACAGACCCTTCACTCAGTCACCCAGACTAGATAGACCCTTCACTCAGTCACTCAGTCCCCAGACTAGACAGACCCTTCACTCAGTCACCCAGACTAGATAGACCCTTCACTCAGTCACCCAGACTAGACAGACCCTTCACTCAGTCACTCAGTCACCCAGACTAGACAGACCCTTCACTCAGTCACCCAGACAAGACTAGACCCTTCACTCAGTCACCCAGACTAGACAGACCCTTCACTCAGTCACCCAGACAAGACAGACCCTTCACTCAGTCACCCAGACTAGACAGACCCTTCACTCAGTCACCCAGACAAGACAGACCCTTCACTCAGTCACCCAGACAGACAGACCCTTCACTCAGTCACCCAGACTAGACAGACCCTTCACTCAGTCACCCAGACTCAGATAGACCCTTCACTCAGTCACCCAGACAAGACAGACCCTTCACTCAGTCACCCAGACTAGACAGACCCTTCACTCAGTCACCCAGACTAGATAGACCCTTCACTCAGTCACTTCAGTCACCCAGACTAGACAGACCCTTCACTCAGTCACCCAGACTAGACAGACCCTTCACTCAGTCACCCAGACAAGACAGACCCTTCACTCAGTCACCCAGACTAGATAGACCCTTCACTCAGTCACCCAGACTAGACAGACCCTTCACTCAGTCACCCAGACTAGATAGACCCTTCACTCAGTCACCCAGACTAGATAGACCCTTCACTCACTCAGTCACCCAGACTAGATAGACCTTCACTCAGTCACCCACCCAGACTAGACAGACCCTTCACTCAGTCACTCAGTCACCCAGACTAGACAGACCCTTCACTCAGTCACCCAGACTAGATAGACCCTTCACTCAGTCACCCAGACTAGATAGACCCTTCACTCAGTCACCCAGACTCAATAGACCCTTCAGTCAGTCACCCAGACTAGATAGACCCTTCACTCAGTCACCCAGACTCGATAGACCCTTCACTCAGTCACCCAGACTAGATAGACCCTTCACTCAGTCACCCAGACTAGATAGACCCTTCACTCAGTCACCCAGACTAGATAGACCCTTCACTCAGTCACCCAGACTAGATAGACCCTTCACTCAGTCACTCAGTCACCCAGACTAGACAGACCCTTCACTCAGTCACCCAGACTAGATAGACCCTTCACTCAGTCACCCAGTCACCCAGACAGACAGACCCTTCACTCAGTCACCCAGACTAGACGGACCCTTCACTCAGTCACCCAGACTAGACAGACCCTTCACTCAGTCACCCAGACTAGATAGACCCTTCACTCAGTCACCCAGACTAGACAGACCCTTCACTCAGTCACCCAGACTAGATAGACCCTTCACTCAGTCACCCAGACTAGATAAACCCTTCACTCAGTCACCCAGACTAGATAAACCCTTCACTCAGTCACCCAGACTAGACGGACCCTTCACTCAGTCACCCAGACTAGATAGACCCTTCACTCAGTCACTCAGTCACCCAGACTAGACAGACCCTTCACTCAGTCACCCAGACTAGACAGACACTTCACTCAGTCACCCAGACTAGACAGACCCTTCAGTCAGTCACCCAGACTAGATAGACCCTTCACTCAGTCACCCAGACAAGACAGACCCTTCACTCAGTCACCCAGACTAGATAGACCCTTCACTCAGTCACCCAGACTAGATAGACCTTCACTGTCACTCAGTCACCCAGACTAGATAGACCCTTCACTCAGTCACTCAGTCACCCAGACTCAATAGACCCTTCACTAGACAGTCACTCAGTCACCCAGACTAGATAGACCCTTCACTCAGTCACCCAGACTAGATAGACCCTTCACTCAGTCACCCAGACTAGATAGACCCTTCAGTCAGTCACTAACCCAGACTAGACAGACCCTTCATACTAGACAGTCACTCAGTCACCCAGACTAGATAGACCCTTCACTCAGTCACTCAGTCACCCAGACTAGACAGACCCTTCACTCAGTCACCCAGACAAGACAGACCCTTCACTCAGTCACCCAGACTTGAGACAGACCCCTTCACTCAGTCACCCAGACAAGACACCCTTCACTCAGACACCCAGACTAGACAGACCAGTCACCCAGACTTCACTCAGTCACCCAGACTAGACAGACCCTTCACTCAGTCACCCAGACTAATAGACCCTTCACTCAGACACCCAGACTAGACAGACCCTTCACTCAGTCACCCAGACTAGACAGACCCTTCACTCAGTCACCCAGACTAGATAGACCCTTCACTCCTGTCAGTCACCCAGACTAGACAGACCCTTCACTCAGTCACCCAGACAAGACAGACCCTTCACTCAGACACCCAGACTAGACAGACCCTTCACTCAGTCACCCAGACTAAATAGACCCTTCACTCAGTCACCCAGACTAAGACAGACCCTTCACTCAGTCACCCAACTAATAGAGTCCTACTGTCATCAGATACTCAGACACCCAGACTAGACAGACCCTTCATGTCAATACAGTCCTACTCAGTCATCAGTCACCCAACTAGATGAATTCACTCAGTCACTCAGTCACCCAGACTAGATAGAATTCACAGTCACCCAGACAAGACAGACCCTTCACTCAGTCACCCAGACAAGACAGACCCTACTCAGTCACCCAGACTAGATAGACCCTTCAAGTACCCAGTCCTTCACTCAGTCACCCAGACTAGATAGACCCTTCAATCACAGTCCTTCACTCAGTCACTCAATCACCCAGACTAGATAGACCCTTCACTCAGTCACTAGATAGACAGTCACCCAGACTAGATTCAACCCAGACTAGATAGACCCTTCACTCAGTCACTCAGTCACCCAGACTAGATAGACCCTTCACTCAGTCACTCAGTCACCCAGACTAGATAGACCCTTCACTCAGTCACTCAGTCACCCAGACTAGATAGACCCTTCACTCAGTCACCCAGACTAGATAGACCCTTCACTCAGTCACTACAGTCACCCAGACTAGATAGACCCTTCACTCAGTCACCCAGTCACTAGATAGTCACCCAGACTAGATAGACCCTTCACTCAGTCACCCAGACTAGATACAGTCACCCAGACTAGATAGACCCTTCACTCAGTCAATGACTCAGTCATAGACCCTTCACTCAGTCACCCAGACTAGATAGAACTCAGTCACTCAGTCACCCAGACTAGATAGAACCTTCACTCAGTCACCCAGACTAGATAGACCTTCACTCAGTCACCCAGACTAGATAGACCCTTCACTCAGTCACTCAGTCACCCAGACTAGTCCCTTCACTCAGTCACTCAGTCACCCAGACTAACAGACCCTTCACTCAGTCACTCAGTCACCCAGACTAGACAGACCCTTCACTCAGTCACCAGTCACTCAGTCACCCAGACTAGACAGACCCTTCACTCAGTCACCCAGACTAGATAGACCCTTCACTCAGTCACCCAGACTCAATAGACCCTTCACTCAGTCACCCAGACTAGATAGACCCTTCACTCAGTCACTCAGTCACCCAGACTCGATAGACCCTTCACTCAGTCACTCAGTCACCCAGACTAGATAGACCCTTCACTCAGTCACTCAGTCACCCAGACTAGATAGACCCTTCACTCAGTCACCCAGACTAGATAGACCCTTCACTCAGTCACCCAGACTAGACAGACCCTTCACTCAGTCACTCAGTCACCCAGACTAGACAGACCCTTCACTCAGTCACTCAGTCACCCAGACTAGATAGACCCTTCACTCAGTCACTCAGTCACCCAGACTAGACAGACCCTTCACTCAGTCACCCAGACAAGACAGACCCTTCACTCAGACACCCAGACTAGACAGACCCTTCACTCAGTCACCCAGACAAGACAGACCCTTCACTCAGACACCCAGACTAGACAGACCCTTCACTCAGTCACCCAGACTAGACAGACCCTTCACTCAGTCACCCAGACTAGATAGACCCTTCACTCAGTCACTCAGTCACCCAGACTCGATAGACCCTTCACTCAGTCACTCAGTCACCCAGACTAGATAGACCCTTCACTCAGTCACTCAGTCACCCAGACTAGATAGACCCTTCACTCAGTCACCCAGACTAGATAGACCCTTCACTCAGTCACCCAGACTAGATAGACCCTTCACTCAGACACCCAGACTAGACAGACCCTTCACTCAGTCACCCAGACTAGATAGACCCTTCACTCAGTCACTCAGTCACCCAGACTAGACAGACCCTTCACTCAGTCACCCAGACAAGACAGACCCTTCACTCAGTCACCCAGACTAGACAGACCCTTCACTCAGTCACCCAGACTCGATAGACCCTTCACTCAGTCACCCAGACTAGACAGACCCTTCACTCAGTCACCCAGACTAGATAGACCCTTCACTCAGTCACCCAGACTAGATAGACCCTTCACTCAGTCACTCAGTCACCCAGACTAGATAGACCCTTCACTCAGTCACTCAGTCACCCAGACTAGACAGACCCTTCACTCAGTCACTCAGTCACCCAGACTAGACAGACCCTTCACTCAGTCACTCAGTCACCCAGACTAGACAGACCCTTCACTCAGTCACCCAGACTAGATAGACCCTTCACTCAGTCACCCAGACTCAATAGACCCTTCACTCAGTCACCCAGACTAGATAGACCCTTCACTCAGTCACTCAGTCACCCAGACTCGATAGACCCTTCACTCAGTCACTCAGTCACCCAGACTAGATAGACCCTTCACTCAGTCACTCAGTCACCCAGACTAGATAGACCCTTCACTCAGTCACCCAGACTAGATAGACCCTTCACTCAGTCACCCAGACTAGACAGACCCTTCACTCAGTCACTCAGTCACCCAGACTAGACAGACCCTTCACTCAGTCACTCAGTCACCCAGACTAGATAGACCCTTCACTCAGTCACTCAGTCACCCAGACTAGACAGACCCTTCACTCAGTCACCCAGACAAGACAGACCCTTCACTCAGACACCCAGACTAGACAGACCCTTCACTCAGTCACCCAGACAAGACAGACCCTTCACTCAGACACCCAGACTAGACAGACCCTTCACTCAGTCACCCAGACTAGACAGACCCTTCACTCAGTCACCCAGACTCAATAGACCCTTCACTCAGACACCCAGACAAGACAGACCCTTCACTCAGACACCCAGACTAGACAGACCCTTCACTCAGTCACCCAGACTAGATAGACCCTTCACTCAGTCACTCAGTCACCCAGACTAGACAGACCCTTCACTCAGTCACCCAGACAAGACAGACCCTTCACTCAGACACCCAGACTAGACAGACCCTTCACTCAGTCACCCAGACTCGATAGACCCTTCACTCAGTCACCCAGACAAGACAGACCCTTCACTCAGTCACCCAGACTAGATAGACCCTTCACTCAGTCACCCAGACTAGATAGACCCTTCACTCAGTCACTCAGTCACCCAGACTCGATAGACCCTTCACTCAGTCACTCAGTCACCCAGACTAGATAGACCCTTCACTCAGTCACTCAGTCACCCAGACTAGATAGACCCTTCACTCAGTCACCCAGACTAGATAGACCCTTCACTCAGTCACCCAGACTAGACAGACCCTTCACTCAGTCACTCAGTCACCCAGACTAGACAGACCCTTCACTCAGTCACTCAGTCACCCAGACTAGATAGACCCTTCACTCAGTCACTCAGTCACCCAGACTAGACAGACCCTTCACTCAGTCACCCAGACAAGACAGACCCTTCACTCAGACACCCAGACTAGACAGACCCTTCACTCAGTCACCCAGACAAGACAGACCCTTCACTCAGACACCCAGACTAGACAGACCCTTCACTCAGTCACCCAGACTAGACAGACCCTTCACTCAGTCACCCAGACTCAATAGACCCTTCACTCAGACACCCAGACAAGACAGACCCTTCACTCAGTCACCCAGACTAGACAGACCCTTCACTCAGTCACCCAGACTAGATAGACCCTTCACTCAGTCACCCAGACTCAGTCACCCAGACTAGACAGACCCTTCACTCAGTCACCCAGACAAGACAGACCCTTCACTCAGACACCCAGACTAGACAGACCCTTCACTCAGTCACCCAGACTCGATAGACCCTTCACTCAGTCACCCAGACAAGACAGACCCTTCACTCAGTCACCCAGACTAGATAGACCCTTCACTCAGTCACCCAGACTAGATAGACCCTTCACTCAGTCACCCAGACTAGATAGACCCTTCACTCAGTCACTCAGTCACCCAGACTAGATAGACCCTTCACTCAGTCACCCAGACAAGACAGACCCTTCACTCAGTCACCCAGACAAGACAGACCCTTCACTCAGTCACCCAGACTAGATAGACCCTTCACTCAGTCACCCAGACTAGATAGACCCTTCACTCAGTCACCCAGACTAGATAGACCCTTCACTCAGTCACCCAGACTAGATAGACCCTTCACTCAGTCACTCAGTCACCCAGACTAGATAGACCCTTCACTCAGTCACTCAGTCACCCAGACTAGATAGACCCTTCACTCAGTCACTCAGTCACCCAGACTAGATAGACCCTTCACTCAGTCACTCAGTCACCCAGACTAGATAGACCCTTCACTCAGTCACTCAGTCACCCAGACTAGATAGACCCTTCACTCAGTCACCCAGACTAGATAGACCCTTCACTCAGTCACTCAGTCACCCAGACTAGACAGACCCTTCACTCAGTCACCCAGACTAGATAGACCCTTCACTCAGTCACCCAGACTAGATAGACCCTTCACTCAGTCACTCAGTCACCCAGACTAGATAAACCCTTCACTCAGTCACCCAGACTCAATAGACCCTTCACTCAGTCACCCAGACTAGATAGACCCTTCAGTCTTCTAAATAATGAATACTGTCCTACAGCATATCCCAACTAGCCATGTGTCTGTGAAACAGAGTATGTTACGTGTCTCTCTGATATCCAATAGTTCTTCACGGCCGTATGTAATAACACTTCATGTTTTCTGGGCTAACAATGTAAGAGATAATATACATTAAAAAACTAAATACTGCACAGTTTCCTAAGAACTAGAAGAGAAGCGGGGCGGCAGGGTAGCCTAGTGGTTAGAGCGTTGGACTAGTAACCGAAAGGTTGCAAGTTCAAATCCTCAAGTCCTACTGTCATCAATACTAAATAATGAATACAGTCCTACTGTCATCAATACTAAGTAATGAATACAGTCCTACTGTCATCAATACTAAATAATGAATACAGTCCTACTGTCATCAATACTAAATAATGAATACAGTCCTACAGTCATCAATACTAAATAATGAATACAGTCCTACTGTCATCAATACTAAATAATGAATACAGTCCTACTGTCATCAATACTAAATAATGAATACAGTCCTACTGTCATCAATACTAAATAATGAATACAGTCCTACTGTCATCAAAACTAAATAATGAATACAGTCCTACTGTCATCAATACTAAGTAATGAATACAGTCCTACTGTCATCAATACTAAATAATGAATACAGTCCTACTGTCATCAATACTAAATAATGAATACAGTCCTACTGTCATCAATACTAAATAATGAATACAGTCCTACTGTCATCAATACTAAATAATGAATACAGTCCTACTGTCATCAATACTAAATAATGAATACAGTCCTACTGTCATCAATACTAAATAATGAATACAGTCCTACTGTCATCAATACTAAATAATGAATACAGTCCTACAGTCATCAATACTAAATAATGAATACAGTCCTACTGTCATCAATACTAAATAATGAATACAGTCCTACTGTCATCAATACTAAATAATGAAAACAGTCATCAATACTAAGTAATGAATACAGTCCTACTGTCATCAATACTAAATAATGAATACAGTCCTACAGTCATCAATACTAAGTAATGAATACAGTCCTACTGTCATCAATACTAAATAATGAATACAGTCCTACTGTCATCAATACTAAATAATGAATAGATCTGGTCCAACTGTCATCAATACTAAATAATGAATACAGTCCTACTGTCATCAATACTAAATAATGAATACAGTCCTACTGTCATCAATACTAAATAATGAATACAGTCCTACTGTCATCAATACTAAATAATGAATACAGTCCTACTGTCATCAATACTAAATAATGAATACAGTCCTACTGTCATCAATACTAAATAATGAATACAGTCCTACTGTCATCAATACTAAATAATGAATACAGTCCTACTGTCATCAATACTAAACTATAATGAATACAGTCCTACTGTCATCAATACTAAAATAATCTGAATACAGTCCTACTGTCATCAATACTAAATAATGAATACAGTCCTACTGTCATCAATACTAAATAATGAATACAGTCCTACTGTCATCAATGAATACAGTCCTACTAAATAATGAATAGATCTGGTCCTACTGTCATCAATAATAAATAATCAATAGATCTGGTCCTACTGTAACAGATGAATCAGTCCTACTGATATAATAGAATACTGTCCTACTGTCAGATCAATCACCATGTATAATGAATCTGGTCCTACTGTAACAGATCAATCATCAACAGTAGTGTGTCTGTGAGGATGCTCTGTTCCTCTGATATCAACTAGTACTGTCTCAACAGTAGTGTGTCTGTGAGATGCTCTGTTCCTCTGATATCAACTCAATACTGTCTCAACAGTAGTGTGTCTGTGAGGATGTTCTGTTCCTCTGATATCAACTAGTACTGTCTCAACAGTAGTGTGTCTGTGAGGATGTTCTGTTCCTCTGATATCAACTAGTACTGTCTCAACAGTAGTGTGTCTGTGAGGATGCTCTGTTCCTCTGATATCAACTCGTACTGTCTCAACAGTAGTGTGTCTGTGAGGATGTTCTGTTCACCTCTGATATCAACTAGTACTGTCTCAACAGTAGTGTGTCTGTGAGGATGTTCTGTTCCTCTGATATCAACTCGTACTGTCTCAACAGTAGTGTGTCTGTGAGGATGTTCTGTTCCTCTGATATCAACTAGTACTGTCTCAACAGTAGTGTGTCTGTGAGGATGTTCTGTTCCTCTGATATCAACTCGTACTGTCTCAACAGTAGTGTGTCTGTGAGGATGCTCTGTTCTCTGATATCAACTAGTACTGTCTCAACAGTAGTGTGTCTGTGAGGATGCTCTGTTCCTCTGATATCAACTAGTACTGTCTCAACAGTAGTGTGTCTGTGAGGATGCTCTGTTCCTCTGATATCAACTCGTACTGTCTCAACAGTAGTGTGTCTGTGAGGATGCTCTGTTCCTCTGATATCAACTAGTACTGTCTCAACAGTAGTGTGTCTGTGAGGATGCTCTGTTCCTCTGATATCAACTCGTACTGTCTCAACAGTAGTGTGTCTGTGAGGATGCTCTGTTCCTCTGATATCAACTCGTACTGTCTCAACAGTAGTGTGTCTGTGAGGATGCTCTGTTCCTCTGATATCAACTAGTACTGTCTCAACAGTAGTGTGTCTGTGAGGATGCTCTGTTCCTCTGATATCAACTAGTACTGTCTCAACAGTAGTGTGTCTGTGAGGATGCTCTGTTCCTCTGATATCAACTCGTACTGTCTCAACAGTAGTGTGTCTGTGAGGATGCTCTGTTCCTCTGATATCAACTAGTACTGTCTCAACAGTAGTGTGTCTGTGAGGATGTTCTGTTCACCTCTGATATCAACTCGTACTGTCTCAACAGTAGTGTGTCTGTGAGGATGTTCTGTTCCTCTGATATCAACTAGTACTGTCTCAACAGTAGTGTGTCTGTGAGGATGTTCTGTTCCTCTGATATCAACTAGTACTGTCTCAACAGTAGTGTGTCTGTGAGGATGCTCTGTTCACCTCTGATATCAACTAGTACTGTCTCAACAGTAGTGTGTCTGTGAGGATGTTCTGTTCCTCTGATATCAACTAGTACTGTCTCAACAGTAGTGTGTCTGTGAGGATGTTCTGTTCCTCTGATATCAACTAGTACTGTCTCAACAGTAGTGTGTCTGTGAGATGCTCTGTTCACTCTGATATCAACTCGTACTGTCTCAACAGTAGTGTGTCTGTGAGGATGTTCTGTTCCTCTGATATCAACTAGTACTGTCTCAACAGTAGTGTGTCTGTGAGGATGCTCTGTTCCTCTGATATCAACTAGTACTGTCTCAACAGTAGTGTGTCTGTGAGGATGTTCTGTTCCTCTGATATCAGCTAGTACTGTCTCAACAGTAGTGTGTCTGTGAGGATGTTCTGTTCCTCTGATATCAACTAGTACTGTCTCAACAGTAGTGTGTCTGTGAGGATGCTCTGTTCCTCTGATATCAACTCGTACTGTCTCAACAGTAGTGTGTCTGTGAGGATGCTCTGTTCCTCTGATATCAACTCGTACTGTCTCAACAGTAGTGTGTCTGTGAGGATGCTCTGTTCCTCTGATATCAACTAGTACTGTCTCAACAGTAGTGTGTCTGTGAGGATGCTCTGTTCCTCTGATATCAACTAGTACTGTCTCAACAGTAGTGTGTCTGTGAGGATGCTCTGTTCCTCTGATATCAACTAGTACTGTCTCAACAGTAGTGTGTCTGTGAGGATGTTCTGTTCACCTCTGATATCAACTAGTACTGTCTCAACAGTAGTGTGAGTGTGTATCTTGTTCCTGATCAGATACCATCTCATCAGTCATCTTCAAAGCTAATTGCTAATTAAGCCCCAGTGTAATGATACAGGCAACAATGCCTTAAAGGACCAGGTTGAACCCAAACTGTCTGTTGTCCCGAGAGGAAAGAAACACAATGGTAATTAATCTACCATATTATTATATTAAACATACACTGTCCCTCCTTCCCTCCTCCCTCCTTCCCTCCTCCCTCCTTCCCTCCTCCACTCCACTCCTCCCTCCAACTCACTCCCTCCCTCCTTCCCTCCTCTACTCCACTCCTCCCTCCACGCTCCCTCCCTCTCCTCTTTCCTCCCTACCTCTCCTCTCCACTCCTACCTCCTTCCCTCCTCCACTCCACTCCTCCCTCCACCTCACTCCCTCCCTCCTTCCCTCCTCTACTCCACTCCTCCCTCCACGCTCGCTCCCTCTACTCTTTCCTCCCTACCTCTCCTGGTCCTCCCTCCTTCCCTCCACCACTCCTCCATATCCTCCCTCCACCCTCCCTCCCTCCCCTCTTCCTCCCTGTCTCCTCTCCTCTCCTCTCCTCTCCTCTCCTCTCCTCTTCCTCTCCTCTCTCTCCTCTTCTCTCCTCTCCTCTCCTCCTCTCCCTCTGCTCCAGTTCCCTCCCTCCTCCTCCTCCTCTTCTCCAAAATCTCCTCTCCTCTCCTCTCCTCTCCTCAAAAGTCTCCTCTCCTCTCCTCCCTCCTTCCCCCTCACAACTCCCCCCTTCCCTCCCTCCTCCTCCTCCTCTTCTCCACAATCTCCTCTCCTCCTGAATCCTCCCTCCCTCCAATCTCCAAAACTCTCTCCTCTCCTCCCCTCTCCTTTCCCCGCAGGTCCCTCCCTCCTCTCTCCACCCTCTCCTCTCCTCCTTCCCCCCTCCCTCCCTCCCTCCTCTCAGACCCTCTCCTCTCTCCTCCTTCCCCCTCCTCCCTCCCTTCCTCCCTCATCCTCCCTCTCCCTCCTCCTCCCTCCTCTGAGATACCCTCTCCTCTCCTCTCCTCTCCCTCTCCTCCCTCCACAGTGATGAAGATCAGATGACTCAGTAATATAGTGTATATTCCTGATGGCAGTAGAGATATAAAGCACATCACTTTCTTTTGTCCTCAGCACTGTATACAGTAAACACATGTGTGTGTCTACCTGTCTGTGTGTGTGTGTGCCTGTGTGTGTGTGTGCCTGTGTGTGTGTGTGTGTGTCTGTGCCTGTGTGTGTGTGTGCATGTGTGTGTGTGTGTGTGTGTGTGTGTGTGTGTGTGTGTGTGTGTGTGTGTGTGTGTGTGTGTGTGTGTGTGTGTGTGTGTGTGTGTGTGTGTGTGTGTGTGTGTGTGTGTGTGTGTGTGTGTGTGTGTGTCTATCTGTCTGTGTGTGTGTGGTCAATGGTGTGTAATCTGTGCAGTGTGTGTGTGTGTGTGCCAAAAGTGTAAATGTGTGTGTGTGTGTCTGTGCCTGTGCCTGTGCCTGTGCCTGTGCCTGTGTGTGTGTGTGTGTGTGTGTGTGTGTGTGTGTGTGTGTGTGTGTGTGTGTGTGTGTGTGTGTGTGTGTGTGTGTGTGTGTGTGTGTGTGTGTGCGTGTGTGTGTGTGTGTGTGTGTGTGTGTGTGTGTGTGTGTGTGTGTCCATATATGTGTGTCAATGTGCCCAGCTAAATGAAAACCTGTCCTGTTGTGTGATGTCCTCCCGGAGATGAATGAAAACAGCAGTGGAACAAGTTACATGTTGAGGCAACATGGAATATCTGTGTGTGTGTGTGTGTGTGTGTGTGTGTGTGTGTGTGTGTGTGTGTGTGCTGTGTGTGTGTGTGTGTGTGTGTGTGTGTGTGTGTGTGTGTGTGTGTGTGTGTGTGTGTGTGTGCGCAAATGAATCACCTTCAAGACTTGAGGATCATAACAATACGATAGTCTAGTGGTGTTTGTAGCCTAAAACCAAACACATTAATATTTAACCCAATATTGTCCATGAATGAGCCTGAATGAGGAAGAGCAGGTGAAATAATACACATTAAAACCACAGCAGTATCCCAGAGTTCAGGTACTGTGCATTCAGGAAGTATTCACACCCCAGGACTCTTTCCACATTTTGAGGGACCAGCCTTGATTCTAAAAATGGATTAAATAAATAAAAAATCCTCATCAATCTACACACACAAAACCCCATGATGACATCACAACACCCCATAATGACATCACAATACCCCATAATGACATCACAATACCCCATAATGACAAAGTGAAAACAGGTTTTAAGAATTTCTTTTGCAAATGTATTAAATTTCAAATAATAGAAATAGATTATTTACATAACTATTCAGACCCTTTGCTATGAGACTCGAAATTGAGCTCAGGCTCATCCTGCCTCTATCGATCATCCTTGAGATATTTCTTAAAATTGATCGGAGTCCACCTGTGGTTAAATAGATTGATTGGACATGATTTGGAAAGATTCACACCTGTCTATATAAGGGACCATGTTGACAGTGCATGTCAGGTAAAACCAAGCCATGAGGTGGAAGGATTTGTCTGCAGAGCGCCGAGACAGGATTGTGTGGACACACATCTGGGGAAGGGAACCCCGAGGGACATTTCTGCAGCATTGAAGCTCACCAATGGAAGCTAGATTGGAACCACCAAGACTCTTCCTAGAGCTGGCTGCCAAACTGACCAATCAGGGGAGAAGGGTCAGGGTCAGGGAGGTGGCATCCCATCTCCTCTGTGGAGATGGGAGAACATTCCAGAAGGACAACCATTTCTGCAGCACCACCAATCAGGCCTTTGTGTGTGTGTGTGTGTGTGTGTGTGTGTGTGTGTGTGTGAGAGTGTGTGTGTGTTTCCTACACAGGCCTCTGCTCCAGTGAGAAGGAGAGCCACTAAGAAGGAAGAATCAATCAGACAATAGAATGTAGCAAAAAGTTATGTATTAAAGGTGTGTGTGTGTGTGTGTGTGTGTTGTGCGTGCGTGCGTGAGTGGTGTGTGTGTCCTACACAGGCCTCTGCTCCAGTGAGAATGCCACTAAGAAGGAAGAATCAATCAGACAATAGAATGTACCAAAACGTTACGTATTAAAGAGGGACCATGTTGACCAGGTTTTATAATGAGGATGAGCAGGAGGAGAAAGCCCCTAAAGACTGTAATGTTCTCTACCATATGAGGGACGTCAGGCTTTTCTGCAGGACATCAAGTAGCACATGGCTTCACTGTTGTTCCCTGTATCCTCTTAAGAACGAGGGACCAAGACACCAGCTAGACACACACACACACACACACACACACACGCACACGCACACCAGCACACACACACCACACACACACAGCTACACACACACCATTGACACCTTTACATACGTAACGTTTTGGTACATTCTATTGTCTGATTGATTCTTCCTTCTTAGTTGACCAGCTAGATGAGGGACCACATTGACCAGCTAGTTGAGGGACCACATTGACCAGCTAGATGAGGGACCATGTTGACCAGCTAGATGAGGGACCATGTTGACCAGCTAGATGAGGGACCATGTTGACCAGCTAGGTGAAGGACAAACAACAGATATCTGACACCAATCCTGTCCAGCCAACTGGTCTCCCCAAAAACAGATATCTGACACCAATCCTCTACAGCTTTCTGGTCTTACCAACAACAGACATCTGACACCAATCCTGTCCAGCCAACTGGTCTGACCAACAACAGACATCTGACACCAATGCTGTCCAGCCAATTGGTCTCCTCAACAACAGATATCTGACACCAATGCTGTCCAGCCAACTGGTCTCCCCAACAACAGATATCTGACACCAATCCTGTCCAGCCAACTGGTCTCCCCAAAAACAGATATCTGACACCAATCCTCTACAGCTTTCTGGTCTTACCAACAACAGACATCTGACACCAATCCTGTCCAGCCAACTGGTCTGACCAACAACAGACATCTGACACCAATGCTGTCCAGCCAATTGGTCTCCTCAACAACAGATATCTGACACCAATACTGTCCAGCCAACTGGTCTCCCAAACAACAGATATCTGACACCAATCCTGTCCAGCCAACTGATCTCCCCAACAACAGATATCTGACACCAATCCTGTCCAGCCAACTGGTCTGACCAACAACAGACATCTGACACCAATCCTGTCCAGCCAACTGGTCTGACCAACAACAGACATCTGACACCAATGCTGTCCAGCCAATTGGTCTCCTCAACAACAGATATCTGACACCAATACTGTCCAGCCAACTGGTCTCCCAAACAAAAGAAATCTGACACCAATCCTGTCCAGCCAACTGGTCTCCCCAACAACAGACATCTGACACCAATCCTGTCCAGCCAACTGATCTCCCCAACAACAGATATCTGACACCAATCCTGTCCAGCCAACTGGTCTGACCAACAACAGACATCTGACACCAATCCTGTCCAGCCAATTGGTTTCCTCAACAACAGATATCTGACACCAATCCTGTCCAGCCAACTGGTCTCCCCAACAACAGATATCTGACACCAATCCTGTCCAGTC
>NW_026286034.1:0-10644 GCF_023373465.1 Oncorhynchus keta | reverse complement strand
GCTGAATACAACAGGTAGACCTCACAGTGAAATGCTTACTTACAAGCCCTTAACCAACAATGCAGTTTTAAGAAAAAATAAGTGTTTAGAAAGTATTTACTAAATAAACTGAAGTAAACAATAAATAAATAAAAATACAAAATATAAGAAAATTGAGGTAATATGTACATGTAGGTAGAGATAAACTAACAATGCATAGATAATAAAAAGAGATTAGCAGCAGTGTACAACTGGGTGGGCGGGTCAGTACAAATAGTCTGGGTAGCCATTTGATTTACTGTTCAGGAGTCTTATGGCTTGGGGGTAGAAGCTGTTAAGAAGCATTTTGGACCTAGACTTGGCACTCCGGTACCGCTTGCCATGCAGTAGTAGAGAGAACAGTCTATGACTGGGGTGGCTGGAGTCTTAGGACATTTTTAGGGCCTTCCTCTGACACCGCCTGTTATAGAGGTCCGGGGCGGCAGGAAGCCTGGCCACGGTGATGTTCTGGGCCGTTCACACTACCCTCTGTAGCGCCTTGCGGTCGGAGGCAGAGCAGTTGCCATACCAGGCGGTGATGCAACCAGTCAGGATGCTCCCGATGGTGCACCCTTGAGGGGCCCCTGTGTTGAGGATCAACGTGCAGGTGTGTTGTTACCTACCCTTACCACCTGGGGCGACCCGTCAGGAAGTCCAGGATCCAGTTGCAGAGGGAGGTGTTTAGTCCTAGGGTCTTTAGCTTAGTGATGAGCTTTGAGGGCACTATGAGCTGTAGTCAATGAATAGCATTCTGTCATAGATGTTCCTTTTGTCCAGGTGAGAAAGGACAGTGTGGAGTGCAATAGAGATTGCAACATCTGTTGATCTATTGGGGTGGTATGCAAATTGGAGTGGGTCCAGGGTTTCTGGCATGATGGTGTTGATGTGAGCCATGACCAGCCTTTCAAAGAACTTCATGACTACAGACGTGAGAGCTACGGCTCGGTAGTAATTTAGGCAGGTTACCTTGGTGTTCTTGGGCACAGGGACTATGTTGGTCTGCTTGAAACATGGTATTACTGACTCGGTCAGGGACTGAAAATGTCAGTCAAGACACTTGCCAGTTGGTCAGCGCATGCTCGGAGTACAGGTCCCTGCAACCTTGTGAATGTTGACCTGTTTTAAAGTTCTTACTCACATTGGCTATGGAGAGCGTGATCACACAGTCGTCTGGGAACAGCTGGTGCTCTCATGCATACCTCAGTGTTGTTTGCCTCGGAGCGCTATTATAGCTAGGGCTAGTTTTAGGGTAAAGGTTAGGAGCTAGGGTTAGGTTTAGGTGTTAGGGAAAATAGGATTTTGAATGGGACAAT
Organism: Oncorhynchus keta; assembly: GCF_023373465.1. Classification (NCBI taxonomy): domain Eukaryota; kingdom Metazoa; phylum Chordata; class Actinopteri; order Salmoniformes; family Salmonidae; genus Oncorhynchus; species Oncorhynchus keta. Next base: position 9,313 of record NW_026286034.1, on the reverse strand, counting down.
AATTGTGTGTCCTCACAAGGTTAGTTAAACAAGAGTGTGTGTGTGTGCTTGTGTGTGTGTGTGTGTGATTGTTTGTGTGCATGCGTGTGTGTGTTTGTGTGCGTGCGTTTGTGTGTGTCCACATATTCTCAGAGAGACAGGAAATGAGAAAATGTGTGTCTGGAGTGAACTGTCATGAGTACAGTGCTATAATGTGTTCTGTTTACCTGTGTGTCCTGCAGCTTGTCTATGGACCAAGGAGCCTCATCAGGAAAGGTAAGACCTCCACACGGAGATCTGTCTTTGAAATCGCTAGTCTTATACTTGTGTGTGCATGCGTATGTACTTGTCTGTGTGCGTGTGTGCGTGCACATGTGTGTGAGAACGCACTACTTACTTCCCATGCTTGTGTGTTTGTGTGTGTGTGTGTGCTGGAGGCTGTGTCGGTGTGCACATTATCATATTTCAAATCAAATCAAGTGTTATTGTCAAATGTTGTTTGTATGATCATATTTGCTCTCTCTCTCCATCTGTGTCCACATCTGGGACAGCGTGGTGTCATGTCAGCTCTAGGGATGCTGGGACTGTGCCGTGTCATTGCAGTTCCAGTGTTACTGAGTGTGAGGGCATCAGCAGGGAAGAGGCCAGGGTTAGAGAACATGACCTGAGGAGAGGAGCGGACTGTACATAGCTCTGGTCCAAGGCGTTATGAGGAGAGGGAGCGGGACTGTACATAGCTCTGGTCCAAGGCGTTACGTGAGGAGGGAGAGCGGGACTGTACATAGCTCTGGTCCAAGGCTTTACGTGAGGAGACGGAGCGGGACTGTACATAGCTCTGGTCCGCGTTACGTGAGGAGAGGAGCGGGACTGTACATAGCTCTGGTCCAAGGCATTATGTGAGGAGAGGGAGCGGGACTGTACATAGCTCTGGTCCAAGGCTTACGTGAGGAGAGGGAGCGGGACTGTACATAGCTCTGGTCCAAGGCTTTACGGAGGAGACGGAGCGGGACTGTACATAGCTCTGTCCAAGGCATTACGTGAGGAGATTGAGCGGGACTGTACATAGCTCTGGTCCAAGGCATTACGTGAGGAGAGGGAGCGGGACTGTACATAGCTCTGGTCCAAGGCATTACGTGAGGAGACGGAGCGGGACTGTACATAGCTCTGGTCCAAGGCTTTACGTGAGGAGGAGGGAGCGGGACTGTACATAGCTCTGGTCCAAGGCATTACGTGAGGAGACGGAGCGGACTGTACATAGCTCTGGTCCAAGGCTTTACGTGAGGAGAGGGAGCGGGACTGTACATAGCTCTGGTCCAAGGCATTAAGTGCAGCTTGCTGATGCTGTTCATTATTTTCATTTTCCTCATCAATCTACACATAATAACACATAAACGACAAAGCGAAAACAGGTTTTTAGAATAAAAATCAGAAATACCTTATTTACATAAGTATTCAGACCCTTTGCTATGAGACTCAAATTGAGCTCAGGTGCATCCTGTTTCGATTTATCATCCTTGAGATGTTTCTACAACTTGATTGGAGTTCACCTGTGGTAAATTCAGTTGATTGGACATGACGTGAATGCACACACCTGTCTATATAAGGTCCCACAGTTGACAGTGCCTGTTTGAGGAAAAACCAAGCCATGAGGTCAAAGGAATTGTCCTTAGAGCTCCGAGACAGGATTGTGTCGAGGCACAGATCTAGGGAAGGGTATAAAAACAATCTGCAGTATTGAAGGTCCCCAAGAACACATACCTCCCATCATTCTTAAATGGAAGAAGTTTGGAACCACCAAGACTTTTCCTAGAACTAGCCACACGGCCAAACTGAGCAATCGGGGAGAAGGGCCTTGGTCAAGGAGGTGACCAAGAACCCGATGGTCACCTGACAGAACTCCAAAGTTGTCCTCTGTGGAGATGGTTGTCCTTCTGGAAGATTCTCCCATCTCTGCATCACTCTACCAATCAGGCCTTTATGGAAGAGTGGCCAGATGGAAACTACTCCTCAGTGAAAGGCACATTACATGCCGCTTGGAGTTTGCCAAAAGGCACCTAAAGGACACTCAGACTATGAGAAACAAGATTCTCTGGTCTGATGAAACCAATATTGAACTCTTTGGCCTGAATGCGAAGTGTCACATCTGGAGGAAACCTGGCACCATCCCTATGGTGAAGCATAGTGGTGGCAGCATGATGCTGTGGGAAGGTGTTTTAGCGTCAGGGACTGGGAAACTAGTCAGTATCGAGGCAAAGGTGAACAAAGGAAAGTACAGAAAAATTATTGATGAAAACCTGCTCCAGAGCGCTCAGGACCTCAGACTGGGGAGAGGTTCACCTTCCAACAGGACAATGACCTTAAGCACAAAGCCAAGACAACACAGGAGTGGCTTCGGAGCAGAGTCTCTGAATGTCTTTGAGTTGCCCAGCCAGAGCCCGGATTTGAACCCGATCGAAAATCTCTGGAGAGACCTGAAAACAGCTGTGCAGCAGCGCTCCCCGTCCAGCCTGACAGAGCTTGAGAGGATCTGCAGAGAAGACTGGGAGAAACTCCCCAAATACAGGTGTGCAAAGTTTGTAGCGTCATACCCAAGACTCGAGGCTGTAATTGCTGCCAAAAGTGCTTCAACAAAGTACTGAGTAAAGGGTCTGAACACTTATGTAAAAAAATAAAATATATATATTTTTATTTATTTCACCTTTATTTAACCAGGCAGGCTAGTTGAGAACAAGTTCTCATTTACAAGTGCGACCTGGCCAAGATAAAGCATAGCAGTGTGATATGTCAGCAAATTATCAATCATTTCTAAAAACCTGTTTTTGTCATTATGGGTTATTGTGTGTAGATTCATGGGGGGGGAAACTATTTTAGAATAAGGCTGCAACGTAACAAGATGTGGAAAAAGTCAAGTGGTCTGAATACTTTCCTAAGGCACCGTGTGGTTTGTGGTTGTCATTCTTCACCTACTTGACCATGCAGTGCTCTATCTGAACATGATGTCCCAGTATGCTTGTGCTGTAGAGAGAGAGAGAGAGAGAAATGCCTGATCAGCAGAAAGAGCCTGTAGTTAAAAGGGCCTCGGTTTCTCATGACACTCCGTGATTTGTCTTGACTCTGCTAAAATCGAATTTTATTTGTCAAGTTTGAATAATAACTGGTGTGGACTTTACCTTGAAATGCGCATGCGAAATGAAATGCCTCCCAACAACGCAGAGTTTAAAATAAAACTAACACCAGATGAATAAAATAAAATACACAAGAATGTACCGTCGAATGTACTGTAGAATGTACTGTAGAATGTACTGTAGAATGTACTGTAGAATGTACTGTAGAAGGTACTGGGAATGTACTGTAGAACGTACTCAGAATGTACCCGAGAAGGTACTGTAGAAGGTACTGTAGAAACGCACCGTAGAATGTACACGAGAAGGTACTGTAGAAGGTACTGTAGAAGGTACCGCAGAATGTACTGTAGAAGGTACTGTAGAATGTACTGTAGAATGTACTGTAGAATGTACTGTAGAAGGTACTGTAGAAAATGTACAGAATGTACTGCAGAAAGTACTGTAGAAAGTACTGTAGAAGGTACTGTAGAATGTACTGTAGAATGTACTGTAGAAGGTACTGTAGAATGTACTGTAGAATGTACTGTAGAAGGTACTGTATCACATCCGCCGTGATTGGGAGTCCCATAGGGCAGCGCAAATTGGCCCAGCTCCGGTCCGCGTTTAAGCCTGTGTAGGTCAGTCATTGTAAATAAGAATTTGTTCTCTAACTAACTTGCCTAGTTAAATATAGGTGACATTTTAAAAATATATATGTACAGGAGTACCAGTACCAGATTATTGTGCAGAAGTACAAGGTATTTGAGGTAGATATGTACATGAAGGCAGGGCAAAGACTAGGCATCAGGATAGATAATAATAAGGTAATAGATGTAGATATGTACATGAAGGCAGGGGTAAAGATGAGGGGCATCAGGATAGATAATAATAAGGCATTTGAGGTAGATATGGCTACGAAGGCAGGTAAAGACTAGGCATCAGGATAGATAATAATAAAGGCATTAGAGGTAGATATGTACATGAAGGCAGGGTAAAGGACTAGGCATCGTGATAGATAATAATAAGGTATTTGAGGTAGATATGTACATGAAGGCAGGGTAAAGATGACTAGGCATCAGGATAGATAATAAAAGGTATTTGAGGTAGATATGTACATGAAGGCAGGGTAAAGTGGGGACTAGGCATCAGGATAGATACAATAAGATATTAGAGGTAGATATGTACATGAAGGCAGGGTAAAGTGACATCAGGATAGATAATAATAAGGCATTTGAGGTAGATATGTACATGAAGGCAGGGGCAAGTGACTAGACATCAGGATAGATAATAATAAGGTATTTGAGGTAGATATGTACATGAAGGCAGGGTAAAGTGACTAGACATCAGGATAGATAATAATAAGGTATTTGAGGTAGATATGTACATGAAGGCAGGGTAACGTGACTAGGCATCAGGATAGATAATAATAAGGTATTTGAGGTAGATATACATGAAGGCAGGGTAAAAGGACTAGGCACTGCATAGATAATAATAAGGTATTAGAGGTAGATATGTACATGAAGGCAGGGTAAAAGTGACTAGGCATCAGGATAGATAATAATAAGGTATTTGAGGTAGATATGTACATGAAGGCAGGGTAAAGGACTAGGCATCAGGATAGATAATAATAAGGTATTAGAGGTAGATATGTGCCATAGTTGCGGGGTAAAGTGACTAGACATCAGGATAGATAATAATAAGGTATTAGAGGTAGATATGTACATGAAGGCAGGGTAAAGGACTAGGCATCAGGATAGATAATAATAAGGTATTAGAGGTAGATATGTACATGAAGGCAGGGTAAAGTGACTAGACATCAGGATAGATAATAATAAGGTATTTGAGGTAGATATGTACATGAAGTCATGGTAAAGTGACTAGGCATCAGGATAGATAATAATAAGGTATTAGAGGTAGATATGTACACGAAGGAGGGTGAGGAGGATAGACATCAAAGATAGATAATAATAAGGTATTTGAGGTAGATATGCAGCTTGAAGCAGGGTAAAGTGACTAACATCGGATAGATAATAATAAGGCATTTGAGGTAGATATGTACATGAAGGCGGGGGTAGCTGAGGCATCAGGATAGATAGATAACAAGGCATCTTAGGTAGATATGTACATGAAGGCAAGGTAAAGTAACTAGACATCAGGATGATAATAATAATAAGGTATTTGAGGTAGATATGCACATGAAGGCAGGGTAAGCTGAGGATGTAGGCACTCAGGATAATAATAATACAAGTATTTTGAGGTAGATATGTACATGAAGGCAAGGTAAAGGAGGACTCAGGATAGATAATAATGGCATTTGAGGCAGATATGTACATGAAGGCAGGGGCATGATGATGACTAGCACTCAGGACAGATAATAATAAGGTATTTGAGGCAGATTATGTACATGAAGGCAGAGGTAAGTGACTAGGCATCAGGATAGATAATAATAAGGTATTTGAGGCAGATATGTACATGAAGGCAGGGTAAAGTGACTAGGCATCAGGATAGATAATAAGGTATTAGAGGTAGATATGTACATGAAGGCGGGGTAAAGTGACTAGACATCAGAATAGATAATAATAAGGTATTAGAGGTAGATATGTACATGAACGCAGGGTAAAAGTGACTAGGCATCAGGATAGATAATAATAAGGTATTTAGGCAGACATGTACATGAATAGCGGAAGTAAAGTGACGAGGGCATCAGGATAGATAATAATAAGGTATTTGAGGTAGATATGTACATGAAGGCAGGGTAAAGTGACAAGGCATCAGGATAGATAATAATAAGGTATTAGAGGTAGATATGTACATGAAGGCAAGGTAAAGTAACTAGACATCAGGATAGATAATAATAATAAGATATTAGAGGTAGATATGTACATGAAGGCAGGGTAAAGTGACTAGGCAACTGGATAGATAATAAGGTATTTGAGATAGATATGTACATGAAGGCAGGGTAAAGTGACTAGAGCACTGTGGATAGATAATAATAAGGTATTAGAGTAGATATGTACATGAAGGCAGGGTAAAGTGACTAGGCATCAGGATAGATAATAATAAGGCATTTGAGGTAGATATGTACATGAAGGCAGAGGTAAAGTGACTAGGCATCAGGATAGATAATAATAAGGTATTTGAGGAGTAGATATGCACATGAAGGCAGGGTAAAGTGACTAGGCATCAGGATAGATAATAATAAGATATTGAGGTAGATATGTACATGAAAGGCAGGGTAAAGTGACACTCAGGATAGATAATAATAAGTATTTGAGGTAGATATGTACATGAAGGCAGGGTAAAGTGACTAGACATCAGGATAGATAATAATAATAAGGTATTTGAGGTAGATATGTACATGAAGGCAGGGTAAAGTGACTAGACATCAGGATAGATAATAATAAGGTATTTGAGGTAGATATGTACATGAAGGCAGGGTAAAGTGACTAGGCATCAGGATAGATAATATTAAGGTATTTGAGGTAGATATGTACATGAAGGCAGGGTAAAGTGTCTAGGCATCAGGATAGATAATAATAAGGTATTAGAGGTAGATATGTACATGAAGGCAGGGTAAAGTGACTAGGCATCAGGATAGATAATAATAAGGTATTTGAGGTAGATATGTACATGAAGGCAGGGTAAAGTGACTAGGCATCAGGATAGATAATAATAAGGTATTAGAGGTAGATATGTACATGAAGGCAGGGTAAAGTGACTAGACATCAGGATAGATAATAATAAGGTATTAGAGGTAGATATGTACATGAAGGCAGGGTAAAGTGACTAGGCATCAGGATAGATAATAATAAGGTATTAGAGGTAGATATGTACATGAAGGCAGGGTAAAGTGACTAGACATCAGGATAGATAATAATAAGGTATTTGAGGTAGATATGTACATGAAGGCAGGGTAAAGTGACTAGACATCAGGATAGATAATAATAAGGTATTTAGAGGTAGATATGTACATGAAGGCAGGGGTAAAGTGACTAGACACTCAGGATAGATAATAATAAGGTATTTGAGGTAGATATGTACATGAAGGCAGGGTAAAGTGACTAGACATCAGGATAGATAATAATAAGGTATTTGAGGTAGATATGTACATGAAGGCGGGAGGTAAAGTGACTAGGCACTCAGGATAGATAATAATAATATTAGAGAGATATGTACATGAAGGCAAGGTAAAGTAACTAGACATCAGGATAGATAATAATAATAAGGTATTTGAGGTAGATATGTACATGAAGGCAGGGTAAGTGACTAGGCATCAGGATAGATAATAATAAGGTATTTGAGGTAGACATGTACATGAAGGCAAGGTAAAGTGACTAGGCATCAGGATAGATAATAATAAGGTATTTGAGGTAGATATGTACATGAAGGCAGGAGTAAGTGACTAGGCATCAGGATAGATAATAATAAGGTATTTGAGGTAGATATGTACATGAAAGGCAGGGTAAAGTGACTAGGCATCAGGATAGATAATAATAAGGTATTTGAGGCAGATATGTACATGAAGGCAGGGTAAAGTGACTAGGCATCAGGATAGATAATAATAAGGTATTAGATATGGTAGATATGTACATGAAGACGGGGGTAGTGACTAGACATCAGAATAGATAATAATAAGGTATTAGAGGTAGATATGTACATGAACGCAGGGTAAAGTGACTAGGCATCAGGATAGATAATAAGGCATTTGAGGTAGACATGTACATGAAGGCAGGGTAAAGTGACTAGGCACTCAGGATGATAATAATAGGTATTTGAGGTAGATATGTACATGAAGGCAGGTAAAGTGATAGTCACTCAGGATAGATAATAATAAGGCATTTTGAGGTAGATATGTACATGAATACAGGGGCAAAGTAAGTAGACATCAGATAGATAGATAATAATAAGATTTGAGGTAGATATGTACATGAAGACAGGGTAAAGGACTAGGCACTCAGGACAGATAATAATAAGGTATTTGAGATAGATATGTACATGGGCTGAAGGCAGGTAAAGACTAATCAAGGCATCAGGATAGATAATAATAAGATATTTGAGGTAGATATGTACATGAAGGCAGGTAAAGTGAGGAGGCACTCAGGATAGATAATAAGGCATTTGAGGTAGATATGTACATGAAGGCAGGGGTAAGGGACTAGGCATCAGGATAGATAATAACAAGGCATTAAAGGTAGATATGTACATGAAGGCAGGGTAAAGTGACTAGAATCAGGATAGATAATAATAAGGCATTTGAGGTAGATATGTACATGAAGGCAGGGTAAAGTGAGTGATAGATCAGGATAGATAATAATAAGGTATTTGAGGTAGATATGTACATGAAGGGTAAAAGTGACTAGGCATCAGGATAGATAATAATAATAAGATATTAGAGGTAGATATGTACATGAAGGCAGGGTAAAGTGACTAGGCATCAGGATAGATAATAATAAGGCATTTGAGGCAGATATGTACATGAAGGCAGTGGCAAAGGAGGAGGCATCAGGATAGATAATAATAAGGCATTTGAGGTAGATATGTACATGAAGGCAGGTAAAGTGACTAGACATCAGATAGATAATAGTAAGATATTTGAGGTAGATATGTACACGAAAGGCAAGTGGCAAAGTGATTAAGCACCAGGATAGACAATAATAAAGGGGCATTTTGATAATCAGGACAGATAAATACATTTAAGGCAGATACGTAAACGAATGAGGAGGGCATCAGATAGATAATAACAAGGCATCTTGAGGCAGATATGTAAACGAAATGCTGGCAGGGTAAAGGATGCTAACATGGTGATAGATAATAATAATAAGGTATTTGAGGTAGATATGTACATGAAGGCAGGGCAAAGTGTCTAGGCATCAGGATAGATAATAATAAGGCATTTGAGGTAGATATGCAAACGAAGGCAGGGTAAAGTAACTAGGCATCAGGGATAGATAATAATAAGGTATTTGAGGTAGATATGTACATGAAGGCAGGGGTCAGTAATCTCAGCACAGGATAGATAATACAAGGTATTTGAGGTAGATATGTCCATGAAGGCAGGGTAAAGTGAGGAGACACTCAGGATAGATAATAACAAGGCATTTGAGGTAGACATGTACATGAAGGCAGGGTAAAGCACTGTATACTCAGGATAGTTAATAATAAGGTATTAGAGGTAGATATGTACATGAAGGCGGGTAAAGTGACTAGGCATCAGGATAGATAATAATAAG
>NW_026286033.1:30000-44606 GCF_023373465.1 Oncorhynchus keta | reverse complement strand
AGTTACTGGTATTGTCAATGATATAGGAATTACTTCCATCTTATTTATTCAAAGTAGGCACTATATAGGGAATAGACTTAGGTCTTGGTTCAAAGTAGTAAATGTTATAGAATAGGTTCTATAGGTTCTGGTCTGCAAGTATAGGGCACCATATAGGAAACAGACTCATAGCTCTGGTCTAAAGTAGTGCACCATATAGGGAATAGTATTCTATAGGGCTCTGGTCTAAAGTAGGGGCACTATATAGGAATAGGGATTCTATAGGGCCCTGGTCTCAAAAGTAGTGTACTACATAGGAATAGTTCTATAGGGCCCTCTGTCTGTATGCACTATATAGAATAGATCATAGGGCTCTTGGACCAAAGGGCACTGAGCACAGGAATGAGACTCTTGTTTAGGCCCCTGGCTCCAAAAGTGTGAAAGACTGCATAGAATAGGGTTCTATAGGGCTCTGGTCTAAAGTAGGGCAATTATATGAGGAAGAGATTCTATAGGGCTCTGGTCTAAAGTGAATTGTATAGGGAATTATGGTTCTATAGGCTCCATCCAGCTAGTGCACTATATAGGAATAGGGTTCTGTAGGCTCATGGTCTGTGGGGGCAATTAAGAGGTAGGAAGGAGGATTCAGGCCTGTTCAAAGTGGAAAGTGAATCTATATGAGGGACCAGTGATCTCATAGGCCTGGTCTGAAAAGTGAAAAAATTCATATAGAATAGATCTACAGGCCTGTAGTCCAGTGAAAATGTATGTGGAATATTAGGATCTATAGGGCCCAAGGCAGGCATCACAGAACAGGATCCCATAGGGCCCCTGGCCCCTGAAAATGAGAAATTAAGTATAGGGAATAGATTCTGAGGAAGGCCCTTATCAGAAAGTAGAGGCACTATATAGGGAATAGGATTCAGGGTTTGGGTCTGTTAGGTACTATATAGAAGAGACTTTATAGGGCCTGGTCAAAGTGAAAAATAATAACAAATCATTAACCAAGAGCACATTATTAAGTTAACTGGGGGAAACAGAGTTGAGAACCAGGACATAGTGAACCATTGTGTGTCACTGAAATGACCAGACGAGGTGGGTTCTGTCAGAGGGGAATCCGTGTGTGTGTATCTGTCAGGAGAACTGGGTTCCTTGTCAGGGAGGGAAACTGTGTGTGTTCTGTCAGGGAGGGGAACTGTCTGCCAGAGGGAAACTGTGGTGTTTTTGTCAGGCGGGGAACGTGTGGGTCTGTCAGGAATGTAGCCCTGTCAGGAGGGGAATCAGTGTGTTCTGTCAGAGGGGAACGTGCGTGTTCTGTCAGAGGGAACTGTGTGTGTGTGTGTGTGGGCTCTGTCAGGAGGGGAACTGTGTGTTCTGTCAGAGGGGGAACTGTGTGTGGTTCTGGTCAGGGAGGGGGAACTGTGTGTGTGTGTGTGTTCTGGCTGGGAGGGGAACTGTGTGTGTACCTTTTGTTGTGAGGGGAAATGTGTGTGGGGAGTCTAGTTGTGAGGGGAACTGGTGGGGTCTGTCTGTAGGAACTGTGCTCATGAGGAACTGTGTTCTGTCAGGAGGGAACTGCAAAGGTTCTGTCAGGAGGGAACTGTGTGTGTGTGGTGTGTGTGTGTGGGGGTGTTCTGTCAGAGGGGAATTTGGGTGGTGGTCTGTCAGAGGAACTGTGTGTTCTGCCTAGAGGGAACTGGTGGTGGTTCTGAAGCCTGGAGGGGACCCAGGGCTGTGTTCTGGTCAGAGGGAACTGTGTGTGTGTTCTGGTCAGAGGAACTGTGTGCTCTGCTTGTGAGGAACTCAGGGGTGTGTAGCCCATTGGGAGGGTAACTGTGTGTTCTGTCAGAGGGAACTAAAGCTCTGGTCAGGAGGAACTGTGTGTTCTGGTCAGGAGGGAACTGTGTGGTGTTTGGCTAGGAGGGGAACTGGGTGTAGTGGTGGTGGTTCTGGGTTGGAGGGGAACCGTGTGTGTTCTGTCAGAGGGAATCCGTCTGTCAGAGGGGAATGTCTGTCAGAGGATATTTCTGGGAACGAAGAGAGTGTGCCATGTTATTGAAGAGTGATTGCTGTTATTGGGGGCCTGGACTCTCTCACATTATGGGAGGACCTGGCTCTTCTCCCCCATCTGGGAACTCAGTGCAAATACTTGTAGGATTTAAAGATATGGAAGTGGCACATGAATAGCAGCAGCAGCCAGCTTTGATGGGATGGCAGTCCCAACAGGGGATGGGTGCAGTGGCTGCCATGTCAAAAAGGGGCTTGAAGTGGGTGGTGGGGGTACAGGGGGCAGGCAGCTGTCTGGGTCTTTAAATGCTGTCTTTAGAGGCTACCTTATCTTAGAAACACTGGCTTATGTCCAACAGTTGAAGGCCAGAGCCACCGTAGGGAAGTCGGCAGGGTAGCCTAGTGGTTAGAGTGTGGAGTGGCTGGTAGGGTAGTCCAGTGTTAGGAGCTATGGCGGTGGCAGCCTACATAGGCAGAGGCGGTAGGGTAGCCAGCAGTGAGCAGAGGCAGGGGTGGTGGGTGGCAGGTTCAGTGGCAGAGGAGCAGGTGGTGGGCAGCCTGAGGGGCAGGGAGCTAGGAGTGGCATGGTGGGGCCCAGTGGTCAGAGTGCAGGCAGGCAGGCAGCCTGGTGGTGAGATAGATGCTTAGGGGTAGTCTAGTGGTTAGAGGAGAGGCTGCAGGGTAGCCTAGTACAGAGGAGGCATGTGAGTCAGCAGTTAGATTTGGAGTGGCGGCAGGGTGAGCCTAGGCATGTGAGTGAGGCTGGCAGGGGCAGCTCCAGTGGCTGGAGGGAGGTGGCAGGCAGCTGCAGGGGTTGGGCAGAGGCAGGCAGGGGCCAGCAGTGAGAGGCGGCAGGGCAGCCTAGGGGTTAGAGGAGCGCTTGGTGGCAGTCAGTGGTGGTTAGAGCTGGAGATGGCACCCAGCGGCCAGAGGAGAGCGGGAGCAGCCCATGGCTGAGCGAGGCAGAGTAGCAGCCCAGTAAGCCAGGAGGTGGAGAGGCTAAGGGCAGCCCAGGCGGGCTGAGGAGGCTGCAGAGCCTGGTGGTCGGGAGCGGGATGTGTGGCAGGCAGCCCAGCATGATGGTAGAGTGGTGAGGTACTTAGTGTTGAGTGAGGGCTAGGTGTCAGAAATGAGGGAGAAGGCTAGGCTGAAAGCAGAGGGAGGGCGCAGGCAGTCCAAGGTTAGAGTGAGTAGGGTAGCCTGAATGGCAGAGTGAGGTAGCCGGTTAGAGGAGGCTAGGCAGCTAAACACAGAGGAGGCAGGTAATGAATAGATGAGTGAAGATAGAGCTCTGAAGAATAGAGTGAGCAAAGTGTGGTGTAAACAGTGTTGATGGAGAGTGTGGGTAGCCCATAGCAGTAAGAGTAGGCTAGGTTTATGTTGAGGATGGCGGTGAGGCAGCCTGAAGGGGGTGGCAGGGAGGGAGTGAAGTGCAGGGTGCAGCCCTAGTGTTAGAGGAGAGGGGTGGGCAGGCAGCCTAGTACTGTGTGACACTGTCCTGAAAGCGAAATGCCAGTTCTTCCATGGTCGATATCACGGTGACATATCGCGTTCAGCGCGAGTTGTTTGGGATGTCGGATCATGGTCTCTCCGGGTAGTTTCTTTCTCCTCGTGGTTTTCTCCATATATCGTATTTCCTCTCTCGGGTTTTTCCGCACGTGAGTTTCTCTGGGGCTTCTTCAGCGAAGACGGCTCTCTCTCTGTGTGGTTTTCTCCGTAGCTCTTCTCTCTCCGTGGGGTTTCTCTTTCTCCGGGTGGGTTTCTTCTCTCCGTGGTTTCTCCGGGCTTCTCTCTCCTGGGTTTCTCTGTGATTCTCCAGAGTTTCTTCTTCTCCAGGTTTTCTCCATGGCTTCTTCTCTCGTAGCCTTCTCCGGGGCTTTCTCTCCGGTGGTTTCCTCTCCTGGGACGCTCTCTTCTCATGTGTTTCTTCTCCGGTTTCTCTCCTGGTTTCTTCTCCAGGTTTTCTTTCTCTGTTTTCTCCGGGGTGTTTCTCCGTGGCTTCTTCTCCGGGGTTTTCTCCGTGGTTTCTCCGGTGGTTTCTCCCAAGTGGCCTCCCCTCCTCCGGGGTGGTTTCTTCCATGCACTGGGCTCTCTCTCCGTGTGTATTTCTCCTTGCGACCAGGCCTCCTCTCTTCCGTGAGGTTTCTCCAATGGTGGCCTTGCCTCTCCCGTGCTTCTCCCACACGTAGCTCTCTCTCCAGTGGCTCTGTCAAAAAAGTGAAAAGGTATCAGTATGAGGGAGAGTAGTCTGCTGTTTGGGGGAATAATTCACCACTGTCTGAGTTCTCATGGTTTGACAGAGAAGGGTCTGGGCAGGGCCTTAACAAGGTAATTTGTATAGGTTATAGGAGAGTAGTCTTGCCAAGCTTGTGGAGCAGCTCACCACTGGTTCATCTCCTAGTTAATTGAGAGAGGAATAGGCTCTATAGGGCCTATCTAAAAAGAAAAACGGTATAGAGAGTAGTCTGTCGCTTGGGACAGTCACCACTGTCTGGTCTCCAATGATTTATATAGGTGGTGGGGCTTGTAGTCCCTATTCTAAAGTAGTACCTAGATAGAGAGTAGTCTTGCTGCTGGGGACAGTCATCATTGTCTGGTCTCCAGTTAATTGATAGGGAATAGGTTCATAGGGCCTATTAAAGTAGTGCACTATATATAGATAGTCTGCTGCTTGGGACAGTTCTGCTCATCTGTCTCCAGCTAATTGGAGGGGAAATAGGGTCTGATAGGGCTCGGTCTACTATAATATAGAGAGAATTATTAGGAGAGAAGCTTCAATTTGGGTCTGGGTCTCCTAGTTGACTGGATATGGGAATAGGTTCATAGGGCTCTGGTCCAAAGTGAGGCACTATATAGTGAGAGTAGGTCTATAAAAGCACAGCCCACCACCTGCCCATCTTTAGTTATTTGGATATAGAATAGGGTCCATAGGGCCTTATCTTGTAAAGTAGTGTAATTATATAGAGAGTGAAGCCCGTCGCTTGGGGAGAAATTGTCACTACCACTTCCAGTTAACTGGGATATAGGAATAGTCTCATAGGGCTCTTGGTCTCCAAAGTGCGGTAGTACAGAAGATGATATAGTCTGTTTGCTTTTGGGGACAGGGCTCATCACTGTCTGGTCTAGTTAATTGATAAAGGGGGAATAGGGCTCATAGTCAGGTTCAAAGTAGTACCATGATAGAGAGTAGTCTGCTTGGGATAGCCACTACCTGTCATTCCAGGAATATCTGATTTACCTATGCCACTGGTTTTGTTGTTTTGATGGTGGGACATCAGACTTTCTCTCGCTTGTTTCTGCTAGTTTCTTGGGTTGCTTTAATTAATTACACTGATTGATCAGGCTGCCGAGGACGGTCCTGCTGGCTCTAACGTGGGATTGACAGGTCCCCCTCTCACGCTTCTTTCTCAAAGCAGAATTGGGGAAAAAACTGTTCTCTACTTCAGTGTAGAACGCAGTGTTGCAATGTTGGACCTTTCGAATAATATCGAGGATGGCGTTGAGATGGCGTTGGGAGGATGTATGGCGCTGGAGGATGAAGTGTTGGTATGGCACAGACTGCTGCGTTGGTGATTATACAGATATGTTGATACTATGCTGGAGGATAGCGTTGAGGATATGTTGATATTATGTTGAGACGGCGGTTGGAGAAGGCTGCCGGCCGTCGAAGATTCTGAACGTATAACGTAACCAGCGTTTGCGGAAGACTTATCGAAATAGAAACGAGTCGTTACAACTCAGTAATGGCATGTTTCTGGAGATGACTGCCTCAATGCATCGGACCAGGGACCGTTGACCTGTTTTATGGTATGCCTTAGTTTTGCAATGCCAGCAGCAGTCCCTGGATGGAGACTGATAGTTGCTGAAGTGGTGTTGAGTGCCAGTTGAGCACTTGTTTCTGGTCTAAAATTAATAAATGAAAATAAGGGCCAGAGCAGTGGAATTGGGACATTGTCCCCAGCAGGTGGCCGTCTTTATAGATGGAACGTTAAATGGTGTCCTGACTCTCAAACATGGGGTCTGACTGTTCTTCACTGTCAGTTTTATGGGCACTGAAGCCCATACAAGCTACCGCTTTTAGGGCAATTCTCTGGGCTATCAAGCAGTGCAGAACTGATTGACTGAAATCCACTTAGACAACTAACTTTCATCATCTTTATCAAAACATTCTCTTGATTGGTTGAGCTCTTCCACATTAACTGATGAGTTACAATGTTTTTGGGTAATAACGTCATCTATTAACCTTTAATAACAAACAAAAATAACATAACATTCTCATATTCCATTTATCAGCATCACTGAAATATATGCAGAGTTTATATTTCAGCCTTGTTGTTATATCAATTAAAATATATGGAGATTTATATTCATTTGATTGTTATGAATTACTGAAATATATATATCTTTATATTCTATCATTGCTATGACACTAAATAGATTATGTATTTCTTTGTATTCATCGCATTGCCAGATTAACAATGATATATATTTTTGTATTCTATTCGTACCATCATTACATCACCAACGACAGCACATTCTCATATATTCTGTTTCATTGCCAGCAGACTACCAAGAGATGATTTCAGAGTTCCATCTACGTCATGAGACCACCAAACATATATTTTTGCATCATCTTATCGTCATGACTCACCAAATGATAAGGCATTCTCATATTCCATTTATCGCCACATCAAATGATACACATTTTGTATTCTGGTCTATCGCTGCGATCACTCAATGACATGGCTATTTCTTTGTATTTCCATCATCGCTGCGACCACTTCAAATAAATAGTTATATTACATCTCCATCTTTTCGTCATGACCACAGCCTGACATAATATTTTTGTTACATCTATCATGGTGATCACACTGGTTCACATACATTTCTTGATAGTTCTATTCGAGCATCACTCAAATGATATTACATGATTATTCTTTGACATTCCATCTTACTCGCCATGACCACCAAATGACATACATTCTCATATTCCATCTATCTCCACATGTGATCAATTAAACATATACTTCGATATTTTACTTCCTATTTGCCACACTACTCAAATGACATACATTTTCATATTCACTCAGTCAAAGCCATGAGATCACTAAACATGTATTATAGCTCCATCTTCGCCATGATCACCAATGATATACATTTCTAGACAGACTATCGCCATGCACCCTGCCTGCTTCAACCTTCTTTCTGAACCTTCCGACTCGTCGTGAACTTTTCGAACCTGAATTCGCTCTATAACTCTTTTCAAACCCCGGACTGCTCTTGGAACTTTCTTTTCAATCCTCCTTGACACTGCTTCTAACTTCCTTTCGATTCTGATTTGGTTAACCTCTCTTTCTGGAACCCTTGGACCCGCTTTCCTTGAACCTCTCTTCTTAAACCCGACTCGTTTGAACTTTCTTTGAACTCTGACTTGTTAACTTTCTTCTGACCTCTCTCGGACCTGCCTTCTGAACTCTTTTCTGAACTTGAGATCGTCTTGAACTTTTGAACTGACTGTTTTTGGGAACTCTTTTCTGAAACTCTGGACTGTTTACTTTTGAAAACTTGATCTGTTGAATTTCTTTGAACTGACCAGTTTCACTGAAATCTCTCTTTAAACCTGACGTTTGGAATTCTTTCTGGAACCTGAGATCCTGTAGCAGGAACTCTTCTTTCGAATCCCTGACTCTGTTTCAATTTTCTGAACTCCTCGACTCGCCTTTAGAACTGCTTGAACTCCACTTTCAGATCTGTAGAAACTGACGCCATGATTTGAGCTCAGATGCTGAGTTTCTTGATTTCTTCTTGTGCACCATTTTTGTGTCGGGACATCTCAACAGCTCATCAAAGTCGCTGTACAACTGACTGTATTCCCTTCAGATAACAACATGGGGCTGTGGGCCAAAATACGTTGAGGAACTCTGTAGATCTAAACTGTTTTTCTTTTACTATATGGATAATGGAAACATATTAATCACGCTATTTCACATAGTAGTAAGCCTCACTTGATCTTCTTATATTAGTCTTGGGACTGATGCTTGAGTAATAAATATAAAAAGGGAGCTATAGCTTGACCTGGAAAATTGAGTGGTTTAGTTTGATATCATGATATACCAAACATCCATTTTGTTCTAATTGAGAGTGGTCTGATTCTGGTTTGAATTAAGATTGTCTCTTCAGTTTCTATGCAGATCTGATTAGTTTCCTTCGTTTCTATGATCTGATACATCTTCGTTTCTAAGATCTGATTGGTTCTTTCAAGCCTCTCTACAGATTCCAGATTGGTTCCCTTCAAGCTCTGAAGGATCTGATTAGTTCTCTTCAAGCCTCTCTTATAGTAGATATAGACTACACCTCTTCAGCCCCTCGTGATCTGATTGTTCCTTCAGTTTCTAAGGACTGATTGGTTCCTCTAAGCTTCTATGATCTCATGATTATCTCCTTCAAGCCTCTGCAGATCTGATTAGATTTGTGTCTAGTTGTTAGAGAGTATTCGGAATATTTCCTAAACCACTTTGGACTTTCTGAGCCCTGGTGGATGTGTTTTTGGTTTACTTTACTTGAATAGCTTTTTTGTCTACCACTTTAAAACAACTGAATGAACTGGTCCCTCCACTTACAGGGTATTCCCTAGGGGGCCTAGTTGTTGCCCTCTCCGGTTCTCTCTCTCTGGTGTTACCTAGGCTCAAGTTGTTGGCCCTCTTCTGTTCTTCTTCTGTGTTCCCCTGAAGTCTGCTCTGCTTCCTCCTGTTCTCTACAGTTCTTCAATCAGTCTGAGGCTGCTTCCAGGAGTAGAGATTTCTGATAATGACAGCACCGTGCTGTTAATGATCTGAGGAGTGATCATATTAATTAATCCCAGCACCGTGCTGTTAATGATCTGAGGAGTGGATATTCATTAATGAACTAGCACCGCAGCTGGGTGTTAATGATCAACATAATAATTAACTCAGCACCGTACAGCACTATCATCATATTGATTAACTCAGCACCTGCGCTGCATTGATCTCGAGAGACACTATTAATGAATTCCAGCACCGCGTTGTTAATGGATCTGAGGAGCGGACATCATACACTCAACTCAGCACCATGCTGTTAATGATCATCACTAACTGAACAGAAAGAAAGCATGATCAATATATTAATTAACTCAGCACCGCCAAGAGATTCGAGAGTGATATCATATTAATTAACTCAGCACCTGTTGTTGAAGATCACTACATTAATAACTGCAAACATGTTGTCTATTAACGAAAATTTCACCTGATTTGATTGCTCTGAAAACTGAAATGAACTTTGTTGATTGATTTATCTTGACCTGATATTTGTTTTGTAGCGGTTGTTTCTCTGCTGGTATATAGTTTCATATCCTGATATTTATTTTTCTGCCTCTCCCCTCCCCGCCTCCCCACCTTAGTATTTAGCAGGTTAAAACATGAAGGATGATATGGTAAGACCTATTTCTCTCTTTCTGAATTCAGTCTCTGTTTACCTCCTCCTCTTCCCTCTCTGTCACCTTGTTGTTCTATCAAATATAACCTCTTTGTTTGCCTCTCTTTCCTTCTTTCTCTGTTACCTTTTGTTCTATCAAAGATAATCTTCTTCTGTTTGCTTTCCTTCTTTCCTTCTTTGGTTACTCTTTTTGTCTGTTCTTGATTAATCAATTCTCTTTCTGTTCCCTCCTCTTCTCTTCTCTTGTCTGTTACCTGCCTTGGTTCTGTTCTAATCAGTTACCTTTCTCTTGCTTTCTCTCTCTTTTCCTCCTTTCTTCTTGTCACTTTTCTGTTCTATGAAAGATACCTTTCTTTTTGTTTTTTGTTGTTGTTTTTTTTTTTTTTGTTTCTCTTCTTTGGTTACTTTGTCTGTTCTATCAACATGACTCTTCCTTCTGTTTGTTTTCTTTGTTACTTGTCTGTTTTATCTAATATAACCCTTCTGTTTACTCGTCCTTTCTTGTCTGTTCTATCAGCATAACCCTCCTTCTGTTTCTACCTCCTCTTCCCTCTTCTCTTCACTTGTCTGGTTCTTATCAAACATAACCCCGTTTTTCCTTCTTCTTTACTAATGGTATGTTTTCAGTTTCCAGATCAGTGGTGATGTCTGATACTGACTAACATTTGAGGTTAAGTAACCCATATTTCTCTTGAATAGAAATGTGGTGTGTTTCACTCTGAAATTCGTCGGTCTGAGTAGATGCTTCTGACTTCTGCAGTATTCTTCCCCTCGCCTGCCTGCTGGTGCCTCGCTCTCCTCCCGCCTGCGCCTCCCTCCCGCGCTTCTCCTTCCCGCCATGCTTTCCTCCCGCCTTGCCTCTCCCCTTCTCCCTACTTTCGCTGGGTTCTCCTCCCTTCCCGCCTGTTCTCCCGCTCGCTTGCCTTCTCTCCCCTTCTCCCTTACTGCTGTTTTCCCTTCCCGCCCGCCTCTTCCCGCCCGCGGTCTCTTCCTCCCGCCCGCGCCTTCCTCCCGCCCCCGCTGCCTCTCCCCTCCCGCTCAAGGTTTTTCCTCCCGCCTCGCTTTCCTTCTCCCGCCTCGTTTCTCCTCCCGCTCAAGGTTTCTCTCCTGCTTCTTCCTTTCTCCGCCTCATGCTTTCTCTTCCCCTTTCTCCATTTAAAGCCTCTCCCCCTCTCCCCCCCGCTCTGCCTCCCTTCTCCCCCGCTCAAGGTCTCTCTCTCTCGCTCATGCTTTCTCTGCCTCATGCTTTCTCCCGCGCTTCAGCTTCTCCCGCCCGGCTTCTTCCTGCCTGTTGTTTCTCCTTCTCCCCTGGGCTTCAAGGGGTTCTCTCCTCCTCCCCATACCTGCCTTCCCTTCTCCCTCTCTCTCTCTTCGCCTTCATACTCTCCCGCCTGCATGTTTTCTCTCCCCCCGGCCCGCTGCCTCTCTCCCCTCTCTCAGCCCCGCTGCTTCTCTCTCTCGCCTCAGCCTCTCTCTCTCTCTCGCCCCTCCCGCGCCTCCCTCCCCCCCGCCCCCCATGCTCTTCTTCCCTCGCCCGTGTTCCTTCCCAAAGGCTTCCTCCTCCCCGCCCTGGCTCTCTCTCCTCTCCGCCCCCGCTGCTCTCCCTCTGCTGCCTCTCTCTGCCTCACAAGTCTCTCTCTCCCTCTTCCGCCTGTCTCCCCCTCTCCCTCTTCTCTCTCCCCCTCCCCGCCCGTCTCTCCTCCTCTCTCTTCTCCCGCCTGCTTCCTCTCTCTCCCGTTTTGTGCGTTTCTCTTCCTGCCTCATGCCAGGTTCTCTCTGGCTCAAGGCTTTCTTTCTTTCCTCGCTCATGTTTTCTCTCTCGCCTTCATGCTTTCTCTCTCTTCCAAAAGTGGCTCAAGTTTCTCTTTCTCCGCCATAGTTTTCTCTCGCCATGCCTTCCTTCTTCCTCAGCTTAAGCTTTCTCTTTCTGTATCGCTTGAAGGTTTCTTTTCCCTCTCTGGCTGCTGCCTTCCGCCTGTTTCTCTCTCGCTTCAAGGTTTCGCTTCATGTTTCTTTTTTCTCTGCTTGCATTTTCTTTCTACTTCAAGTAGTTTCCTCTCTCTCCCTCTCTCTCTCGCCCTCTCTGCTACTTTCTCCTCTGCTTCCTCGTGCTTTCCCTCTGCCACAAGGCTTCTTCCTCTGCTGCTTTCTCCCCCCGCTCACTACTCCTCCTTCCCTCTGGGCTTCCCATGTGGTCTTCTCTCTCTACCTATGTTTTCTTCCCCTACCACAAGTTTCTCTCTCGCTCGTTGGGCTTCTCTCTCTCATGTTCCTCCCCTGCCATTTTCTCCTAGCCTCTCTGTTGCCTCTCTTTCTCTCTTCTCTCTTCTTCTCTCTCTCTCAAACAGTTCTTCTCTCTCGCTGCGTGAGCTCTGCCTTCATAGTGTCAGTCATTGACTAGCGCTCAATGAGGGCATAGGCGTCAGGCTGCAGATCAGTCGAGGTGGAAGCTCGGACAGGAGACTTTCCATATCCTGATCCTGTTCGTTGAGAAGCAACAGAAATAGGGTAGCTCGCGCAGAGCAGAGTTTGTCGCGGTCTGATTTATAGTGTGCCCTACTTTGGACCCTAGGGCCTCATAGTGCCTCGGTCCGTGCGTCGCGCGCGACTTCATATATCTTCAGGTAGTTGCTTGAAGCAAACGCCAGAAAGCTTAAACATTGTATATTAGCTGTTCTTATGTTGGCAGTATTTGGGGCCAAGATAGTGATGTTTGAACTCCTCAGCTCTAATACGATCTGTTGAGGACAGATCCAACAATTAATGTCTGAATGTTCTGCTTTCTTCAGCCCGGTTCTCTGTTCGGACCCTGTCGCCAGTGCTAGGTCTGTACTGTTCCACGTACCTGCGATCACAAGAACAGGAAGTGAGGGGGACCAGAGTAGATACAGTGTGTTGCTGATCCTTGTACCCAACAACGCCTTTCTGTACAACACAGTGCGGCAGGAGACGCTGAGCCAGCCAGTCCGATCCGATCCCCTGACGCTTTGTTAGTCGCAGCCGAGCCCGATCCACTCGTCTGACGCTTGAGCCAGCCCGATCCAGATCCCCTGACGCTTGAAAGCCAGCCAGTCCGATCCAATCCCCTGACGCTGAGCCGGCCAGTCCGATCCGACCGTCAGACGCTGAGCCAGCCCGATCCAATCGTCTGACGCTGAGCCAGTCGACCGATCCCCGTTTGACGCTGAGCCAGCCAGATTCAATCCTCTGACGCTGAGCCAGCCCGATCCAATCGCTCTGACGCTGAGCCAGCCCCGATCCACCGCCTGACGCTGAGCCAGCCAGATTCACCGCCTGACGCTGAGCCAGCTAGTCCGATCCAACTGACGCTGAGCCAGCCAGTCAGATCCACTCCGCTGACGCTGAGCCAGCCCGATCCACCGCTGACGCTGAGCCAGCCAGTCCGATCCAATCCGCTGAGCCAGCCCGATTCAATCCCCCTGGACGCTGAGCCAGCCAGTCCGATCCAATCCTGACGCTGAGCCAGCCAGTCCGATCCAACCCTGACGCTGAGCCAGCCAGCCCGATCCACCGTTTGACGCTGAGCCACGCCAGCTCCGATCCACTGTTTGACGCTGAAAGAAGCAGTTCGATCCACCGTTTGACGCTTGAGCCAGCCAGCTCCATCCACCGTCTGACGCCGAGCCAGCCAGCTGATCCACCGTTTGACGCCGAGCCAGCCAGCCCGATCCAATCCGCTGACAGTCTACTGGCTACGACTCCATCATCGCCGTCTTGAAATGCTACTGGAATTACATCCTCCCTCCCTCCCTCCCTCCCTCCCTCCCTCAATTTAGTTATATCCGTGTAATTTTCTAATCTTCGCTTATCCTTTTCCCTCTTTATCCCTTCTTGTGAATCGATTGGTTTGACGACGATCTGTGTCTGCTTGTGCCGAGGGGAGTGGGAAACAGAATGGTCTAATCAGAGGCAGTGATCACGCTCTGTTTCCTGCAGAGCGAACAACGCTGCTAAAACCCCCAGCTCAAACACTAGCGCTTGACTCCAAACAAATCACAACCACACACTGACGATAAACAGGAGGATAAACAGAAAGAAAACACTGTTAATAATGGAGGCCTATTATACAGCCAATAGAGATGCTTGACTCCAAACAAACACACACTGAGTACATGAACAGAAAGAGAACAGAGACTGTTAATAATGGAGGCCTATTGTACAGCCAATAGAGATGCTTGACTCCAAACAAACACACACTGAGTATATGAACAGAAAGAGAACAGAGACTGTTCATAATGGAGGCCTATTGTACAGCCAATAGAGATGCTTGACTCCAAACAAACACACACTGAGTACATGAACAGAAAGAGAACAGAGACTGTTCATAATGGAGGCCTATTGTACAGCCAATAGAGATGCTTGACTCCAAACAAACACACACTGAGTACATGAACAGAAAGAAAACAGAGACTGTTAATAATGGAGGCCTATTGTACAGCCAATAGAGATGCTGACGATGTACAGAGCGAAGAGGGAAAAACACACTAAAGGGTTTCAATCCTTCCAGCCACCCAGTCTTACTACAGTGTTATAGTGAGTTATCATATTGTTAGGGTACTTATTGGGTCACTAAGTTTTTAATAGTGTATTATTATGGGGTCACTAAGTGTTATAGTGTATTATGGGGTCACTAAGTGTTATAGTGTATTATGGGGTCACTAAGTGTTATAGTGTAGTATTATGGGGTCACAAAGTGTTATAGTGTATTATTATGGGGTCACTAAGTGTTATAGTGTATTATTATAGTGTATTATGGGGTCACTAAGTGTTATAGTGTAGTATTATGGGGCCACTAAGTGTTATAGTGTATTATGGGGTCACTAAGTGTTATAGTGTAGTATTATGGGGTCACTAAGTGTTATAGTGTAGTATTATGGGGTCACTAAGTGTTATACTGTATTATGTGGTCACTAAGTGTTAATAGTGTATTATGGGTCACTAAGTGTTATAGTGTATTATGGGTCACTAAGTGTTATAGTGTAGTATTATGGGGTCACTAAGTGTTATAGTGTATTATTATGGGGTCACTAAGTGTTATAGTGTATTATGGGGTCACTAAGTGTTATAGTGTAGTATTATGGGGTCACTAAGTGTTATAGTGTATTATGGGGTCACTAAGTGTTATAGTGTATTATTATGGGGTCACT
>NW_026286033.1:5000-22500 GCF_023373465.1 Oncorhynchus keta | reverse complement strand
GGCCAGTTGCAGAGCGGGCCAGCTGGAGAGCGGGCCAGTTGAAGGGCAGGCCAGTTGGAGAGCGGTCCAGTTGCCATTGACTCGTCAGTTGCTTTCTCGAAAGAGGCCATGATAAGCTAACCTCACCTGATAGCGACACCGTCATGTAAGCTGACTTTCAGCTTTACTCACTCACTCACTCACTCACTCACTCACTCACTCACTCACTCACTCACATATATGTTTAATCTCTAACCTCACCAGCTGACGTGGATATAGTTTAATGCTTCGTCTCTTTCTCACCTCTACCTATGCTCCTCCTCCTCCTCCTCCTCCTCCTCCTCCTCTCCTCCTCCTCCCTCCTCCTCCTCCTCCTCCTCCTCCTCCTCCTCCTCCTCCTCCTCCTCCTCCTCCTCCTCCTCCTCCTCCTCCCTCCTCCTCCTCCTCCTCCTCCCTCCTCCTCCTCCTCCTCCTCCTCCTCCTCCTCCTCCTCCTCCTCCTCCTCCTCCTCCTCCTCCACCTCCTCCTCCTCCTCCTCCTCCTCCTCCTCCTCCTCCTCCTCCTCCTCCTCCTCCTCCTCCTCCTCCTCCTCCTCCTCCTCCTCCTCCTCCTCCCTCCTCCTCCTCCTCCTCCTCCTCCTCCTCCCTCCTCCCCTCCTCCTCCTCCTCCTCCTCCCCTCCTCCTCCCTCCTCCTCCTCCTCCTCCTCCTCCTCCTCCTCCTCCTCCTCCTCCTCCTCCACCTCCTCCACCTCCTCCTCCTCTCTTCTAAAACAGCGTTTCTCCTTCCTCTCTTCTTAATCGATCCAATCCCAGCCCAGTGCTTTCTACGAGGGTATGATTGGACCGTTGCCCGTGGAGACCAGACATTACACAGGAGGAAGCTCCATAACACTTCTGATGACACACTGTCGAAAGAGCTGTGTGTGTAACAAGGTTATTATAGATAACCAAAACCCGCCCCAAAATAATGAAAAAATAAATATATAAATGAACAAACAAAACAACCGAAACCATCTTTGACTCCAAAACTAACTAAAATAAAAAACCGTCACGAATTCTGTTCAGTTCCAGTTTAATGGGGGTGTTGAGGCATTTTATTTGACTAATTAGGTTTAAGTTTCTGAATCTGACGGGTCACGTCGAGGATGATTCAATCGTTTAGAAGGGAGACTCGGCGAGTAGGATAAAGAAATGGACTGTGGAGGAGTCTAGGGGAGGTGAATCTGCCACGGTTTAAAATCGGACACCTGTTGAGGATTTCCAACGGCTCAGATCAACATGGTAGTTTTGCCGTAGTTTATCAAATATTTTCTTTATAATGTCGGAAATAAACATGTTTCCTAACCCCCCCTTTTATATCACACACTCACATATTGAAATCATAATGTATGTGTAAATGTTGTACAGTCGATTAGAGAGCCTGAAATATCACATTTATACTGTTCACCACAGCAGATTGGTTCCTGTTTCAGTCGTGTCTTTGGTCACGTTCTCCTTGGTCAGACAAAAACAGCCTGATGATTGGTTGACAATAGAGCCTCAAACAAAAAACAGCCTAATGATTGGTGGACACAAGTTAATAGTTGATACAATGTTTCAAGGAGCTTCAGACCTGACACAAGTTAATAGTTGATACAATGTTTCAAGGAGCTTCAGACCTGACACAAGTTAATAGTTGATACAATGTGTCACGTTCCTTGCAGACAGGCACTGAGTGGCCATTGTGATGTTTATTTTTATCAGGTCTTCTACCTTCAGGCTGCAATGTTTTTATTTGTTGGCTCGATGGCAGCTATTTCTACATTTTTGGCAGTAGAAGTTTCTTCTAGATTTGTCATTTGGATATAATTTTGATCAACCACATGACATTGATTTTGAGATATGAAGGCGTTTTATTATTATTATTATTATAAAAAAAAATGTTTACATGAAAATATGCGTATTAAGATTACAACTGGCAGATTAGTAAAAACGTTCAGATAACTTGGCACTCCAAATGGAAAAGGTTGCCGACCACTGGTGTAGCCTGTTACCAGCAGCTCCAGGAGCCTAACGGCAGAATCTGTGAAGGCCAGCAGCTTCAGGAGCCTCACGGCAGAATCTGTGAAGGCCAGCAGCTTCAGGAGCCTCACGGCAGAATCTGTGAAGGCCAGCAGCTTCAGGAGCCTCACGGCAGAATCTGTGAAGGCCAGCAGCTTCAGGAGCCTCACGGCAGAATCTGTGAAGGCCAGCAGCTTCAGGAGCCTCACGGCAGAATCTGTGAAGGCCAGCAGCTTCAGGAGCCTAACGGCAGAATCTGTGAAGGCCAGCAGCTTCAGGAGCCTAACGGCAGAATCTGTGAAGGCCAGCAGCTTCAGGAGCCTAACGGCAGAATCTGTGAAGGCCAGCAGCTTCAGGAGCCTAACGGCAGAATCTGTGAAGGCCAGCAGCTTCAGGAGCCTAACGGCAGAATCTGTGAAGGCCAGCAGCAGGGCCAGGAACATGTCTTTGGCTATATTGATCTCTGGCTCCCTCTTGAGTCATTTCTGTCCAGTTTGTGTACGCGCTTAAAGCATCAGACAAGCTCAGTAGCAACATCCAGTTGACTTTATTAACACAAAGGGTACGTCTATACATGGAAAAATACACGTTTAAACATTTCGACCAATTGATTGGTCTAAAGACCAGATTTGGTTTGTTGCCCGTCTGTCTCTCTGTATCTTCTCTGGGCTACTTTAGACCAGAGCCCTATAGAATCCTATTCCCTATATAGTGCACTACTTTTGACCAGAGCCCTATAGAACCCTATTCCCTATATAGTGCACTACTTTTGACCAGAGCCCTATAGAACCCTATTCCCTATATAGTGCACTACTTTAGACCAGAGCCCTATAGAATCCTATTCCCTATATAGTGCACTACTTTAGACCAGAGCCCTATAGAACCCTATTCCCTATATAGTGCACTACTTTAGACCAGAGCCCTATAGAACCCTATTCCCTATGTAGTGCACTACTTTAGACCAGAGCCCTATAGAATCCTATTCCCTATATAGTGCACTACATTAGACCAGGGCCCTATAGAACCCTATTCCCTATATAGTGCACTACTTTAGACCAGAGCCCTATAGAACCCTCTTCCCTATATAGTGCACTACTTTAGACCAGAGCCTTATAGAACCCTATTCCCTACATAGTGCACTACTTTAGACCAGAGCCCTATAGAACCCTATTCCCTATATAGTGCACTACTTTAGACCAGAGCCCTATAGAACCCTATTCCCTATATAGTGCACTACTTTAGACCAGAGCCCTATAGAACCCTATTCCCTATATAGTGCACTACATTAGACCAGAGCCCTATAGAACCCTATTCCCTATATAGTGCACTACTTTAGACCAGAGCCTTATAGAACCCTATTCCCTATATAGTGCACTACTTTAGACCAGAGCCTTATAGAACCCTATTCCCTATATAGTGCACTACTTTAGACCAGAGCCCTATAGAACCCTATTCCCTATATAGTGCACTACTTTAGATCAGAGCCCTATAGAACCCTATTCCCTACATAGTGCACTACTTTAGACCAGAGCCCTATAGAACCCTATTCCCTATATATACTGCACTACTTTAGACCAGAGCCCTATAGAACCCTATTCCCCATATAGTGCACTACTTTAGACCAGAGCCCTATAGAACCCTATTCCCTATATAGAGTGCACTACTTTAGACCAGAGCCCTATAGAATCCTATTCCCTATATAGTGCACTACATTAGACCAGAGCCCTATGGCACCCTATTCCCTATATAGTGCACTACTGTAGTATGGATCTCTCTTCTCTTTTCGTCTGTTTCCGTTTTAATACGGCATGACTTTGTTTTCACTTCCTGAAGGACAAAATGGAACTAAATGGTCAGTCAGTCAGTCAGTCAGTCAGTCAACCTCCGAAAATACAAAAGCAATTAATGATATGGCCTTTTAAATACGTCCTTTTAAATACGTGCTCGCAGCTCGTTCATTAACTGCACAGGTGTTATGTTTTAATCTAATATGCTTCTTAAAGTGGGAAGATGAATGAAATGTCAAGACATTCTGTTTAACCTGTTTTTTTCCAGTAATTACTGAGAGGTTTTTCTGGCTTCGAGATCAACATGGAGATGTTCACACCAGATGTTCAGGATGGATCCTTCTCAGGGCTCCAACATGGAGATGTTCAGGATGGATCCTTCTCAGGGCTCCAACATGGAGATGTTCAGGATGGATCCTTCTCAGGGCTCCAACATGGAGATGTTCAGGATGGATCCTTCTCAGGGCTCCAACATGGAGATGTCCAGGATGGATCCTTCTCAGGGCTCCAACACAGAGATGTTCACACCAGATGTTCAGGATGGATCCTTCTCATGGCTCCAACATGGATGTTCACACCAGATGTCCAGGATGGATCCTTCTCAGGGCTCCAACATGGAGATGTTCACACCAGATGTCCAGGATGGATCCTTCTCAGGGCTCCAACATGGAGATGTTCAGGATGGATCCTTCTCATGGCTCCAACATGGAGATGTTCACACCAGATGTCCAGGATGGATCCTTCTCAGGGCTCCAACATGGAGATGTTCACACCAGATGTCCAGGATGGATCCTTCTCAGGGCTCCAACATGGAGATGTTCAGGATGGATCCTTCTCAGGGCTCCAACACGTCCTTTAATGTGAAACCAGTTCAGCTCCTTTACTGGGAGACAACCGCTCAGAGTGGGCTTCAACTTTTAACCTGCCTAACATATATTTATCTCTACACATCTCTCTCCACATCTCTCTCTCCACATCTCTCTCCACATCTCTCTCCACATCTCTCTCTCCACATCTCTCTCTCCACATCTCTCTCTCCACATCTCTCTCTCCACATCTCTCTCCACATCTCTCTCTCTCTCTCTCCACATCTCTCTGTCACGAGAATTAGGTTCTCAAATGTTCATTCCCCAATTCATTTAAATGACTCTGTCTGCGACCAGGATTTGTAAGATACTGGTTAGAATGAAAGGAGACAAGAGGCCCAGTCCACAATTGTCAAATGTTTATTCACGGGCACAGAACAAAGACCTTCACTTTATAGTGACACACATACTTCCACACAAAACATTAGTTTTGGGTTCTCAGACACCCTGGGAGGTTCTCGGTGCCGACACCCTGGGAGGTTCTCGGTGCCGACACCCTGGGAGGTTCTCGGTGCCGACACCCTGGGAGGTTCTCGGTGCCGACACCCTGGGAGGTTCTCGGTGCCGACACCCTGGGAGGTTCTCAGACACCCTGGGAGGTTCTCGGTGCCGACACCCTGGGAGGTTCTCGGTGCCGACACCCTGGGAGGTCCTCGGTGCCGACACCCTGGGAGGTTCTCGGTGCCGACACCCTGGGAGGTTCTCGGTGCCGACACCCTGGGAGGTCCTCGCCCTGACAGACACCTGGGAGGTTCCTCCGAGACTGGGACTCCACCCTGGGAGGTTCTCGGTGCCGACACCCTGGGAGGTTCTCGGTGCCGACACCCTGGGAGGTTCTCAGTGCCGACACCCTGGGAGGTTCTCAGACACCCTGGGAGGTTCTCAGTGCCGACACCCTGGGAGGTTCTCAGTGCCGACACCCTGGGAGGTTCTCAGTGCCGACACCCTGGGAGGTTCTCCGACACCCTGGGAGGTTCTCGGTGCCGACACCCTGGGAGGTTCTCGCCGACACCCTGGGAGGTTCTGCCGACACCTGGGAGGTTCTGCCGACACCCTGGGAGGTTCTCTCGGTGCCGACACCCTGGGAGGTTCTCGTGCCGACACCCTGGGGGTTCTCGGTGCCGAGGGGAGGTTCTCAGACACCCTGGGAGGTTCTCAGACACCCTGGGAGGTTCTCGGTGCCGACACCCTGGGAGGTTCTCAGTGCCGACACCCTGGGAGGTTCTCGGTGCCGACACCCTGGGAGGTTCTCAGAGCCGACACCCTGGGAGGTTCTCGGTGCCGACACCCTGGGAGGTTCTCAGACACCCTGGGAGGTTCTCGGTGCCGACACCCTGGGAGGTTCTCAGACACCCTGGGAGGTTCTCAGACACCCTGGGAGGTTCTCAGTGCCGACACCCTGGGAGGTTCTCAGACACCCTGGGAGGTTCTCAGACACCCTGGGAGGTTCTCAGTGCCGACACCCTGGGAGGTTCTCAGTGCCGACACCCTGGGAGGTTCTCAGTGCCGACACCCTGGGAGGTTCTCAGACACCCTGGGAGGTTCTCAGTGCCGACACCCTGGGAGGTTCTCGGTGCCCCAGCCAAGGTCGGCCACGAATCTTCCTCAGACAGTCCGTTATCAAGACACTAGATATATTGTCACCAAAACATTAGTTCTGACTACGAACTACACTCTCAGATATAATTATACTGACTAAATCACACACAGCATTAAAATCTAATGATTCGAATCAATTTCATACTATCATATGGTCTCGGAGGGTGATATTCTAATCATATAATTATATTAACACTCTCTCTCCTCTCTCTCCTCTCTGTCTCTCCTTCCTCTGTCTCTCTCTGTCTCTCCTCTCTCTGTCTCTCTCCTCTCTGTCTCTCTCCTCTCTGTCTCTCTCCTCTCTCTGTCTCTCTCCTCTCTCTGTCTCTCTCCTCTCTGTCTCTCTCCTCTCTCTGTCTCTCTCCTCTCTCTGTCTCTCTCCTCTCTCTGTCTCTCTCCTCTCTCTGTCTCTCTCCTCTCTCTGTCTCTCTGTCTCTCTCCTCTCTCTCCTCTCTCTCCTCTCTCCTCTCTCTGTCTCTCTCCTCTCTCTCCTCTCTCATATTTCTCTCCTCTCTCTCTCCTATTTCTCCTCTCTCTCATCTCTCTCTCTCCCCTCTCTGTTTCTCTCTCTCTCCTCTCTCTGTTTCTCTCTCTCTCTGTCTCTCTCTCTCTCTCCTCTATCCAGGAGGATATGAACCTGAATGATGACAAGAAGGCTCCTCTGAGAGAGAAAGATCTGACCACCAAGAGAGAGATGGTTATCCAGTACATTGTTACTGCCTCCAAAACAGTAGGTGGAGAGTTATGGTTCACACTGTGGTAGGAAACTGAGGCTCTGAGTGATGTGTGTGTGTGTGTAGCAGGGATCTTAGACTGAGTGGTGTGTGTGTGTGTGTGTGTGTGTGTGTGTGTGTGTGTGTAGCAGGCAACTTACACTCTGAGTGGTGTGTGTGTGTGTGTGTGTAGCAGGGAACTTAGACTGAGTGGTGTGTGTGTGTGTGTGTAGCAGGGAACTTAGACTCCTAGTGGTGTGTGTGTGTAGCAGGGCACTTACACTGAGTGGTGTGTGTGTGTGTAGCACGTAACTCTGAGTGGTGTGTGTGGCTAGGGACACTGTGTGTGTGGCTAGGGACACTGTGTGTGTGTGGCTAGGGTTAGGTTCAGGCCTGGCTCGTACCAGGGTGGTGTCTCTGCTCTGTGTGGTACAGGCCTGGCTCGTACCAGGGTGGTTCAGACCTGGCTCGTATCAGGACATCAGACTGGCCAGGTTAGAGAGGCCAGGATGGGTCATAGTGCAGGGTAGACATCAGACTGGCCAGGTTAGAGAGGCTGAGGATGCCTCTTAGCTGGGGTCAATTAGCACACCATTCCCGATATATCAGTCTGGTAGACACTAAACAACTGTTACTGCAGTCTGTCCTCTGTGTTAAATATCTCCTGTTGGCCCGTTACACTGCAGTCTGTCCTCCGTGTTAAATATCTCCTGTTGGCCCGTTACACTGCAGTCTGTCCTCTGTGTTAAATATCTCCTGTTGGCCCGTTACACTGCAGTCTGTCCTCTGTGTTAAATATCTCCTGTTGGCCTGTTACACTGCAGTCTGTCCTCTGTGTTAAATATCTCCTGTTGGCCCGTTACACTGCAGTCTGTCCTCCGTGTTAAATATCTCCTGTTGGCCTGTTACACTGCAGTCTGTCCTCCGTGTTAAATATCTCCTGTTGGCCCGTTACACTGCAGTCTGTCCTCTGTGTTAAATATCCCTGTCGGCCCGTTACACTGCAGTCTGTCCTCTGTGTTAAATATCCCCTGTCGGCCCGTTACACTGCAGTCTGTCCTCTGTGTTAAATATCCCTGTCGGCCCGTTACACTGCAGTCTGTCCTCTGTGTTAAATATCTCCTGTCGGCCCGTTACACTGCAGTCTGTCCTCTGTGTTAAATACCCCCTGTTGGCCCGTTACACTGCAGTCTGTCCTCTGTGTTAAATATCTCCTGTTGGCCCGTTACACTGCAGTCTGTCCTCTGTGTTAAATATCTCCTGTTGGCCCGTTACACTGCAGTCTGTCCTCTGTGTTAAATATCTCCTGTTGGCCCGTTACACTGCAGTCTGTCCTCTGTGTTAAATATCTCCTGTTGGCCCGTTACACTGCAGTCTGTCCTCTGTGTTAAATATCTCCTGTTGGCCCGTTACACTGCAGTCTGTCCTCTGTGTTAAATATCTCCCTGTTGGCCCGTTACACTGCAGTCTGTCCTCTGTGTTAAATATCTCCTGTTGGCCCGTTACACTGCAGTCTGTCCTCCGTGTTAAATATCTCCTGTTGGCCCGTTACACTGCAGTCTGTCCTCTGTGTTAAATATCTCCTGTCGGCCCGTTACACTGCAGTCTGTCCTCCGTGTTAAATATCCCCTGTCGGCCCGTTACACTACAGTCTGTCCTCTGTGTTAAATATCCCCTGTCGGCCCGTTACACTGCAGTCTGTCCTCTGTGTTAAATATCTCCTGTCGGCCCGTTACACTGCAGTCTGTCCTCCGTGTTAAATATCCCCTGTCGGCCCGTTACACTACAGTCTGTCCTCTGTGTTAAATATCCCCTGTCGGCCCGTTACACTGCAGTCTGTCCTCCGTGTTAAATATCTCCTGTTGGCCCGTTACACTGCAGTCTGTCCTCTGTGTTAAATATCTCCTGTCGGCCTGTTACACTGCAGTCTGTCCTCCGTGTTAAATACTCCCTGTTGGCCTGTTACACTGCAGTCTGTCCTCCGTGTTAAATACTCCCTGTTGGCCCGTTACACTGCAGTCTGTCCTCTGTGTTAAATACTCCCTGTTGGCCCATTACACTGCAGTCTGTCCTCTGTGTTAAATACTCCCTGTTGGCCCGTTACACTGCAGTCTGTCCTCCGTGTTAAATACTCCCTGTTGGCCCGTTACACTGCAGTCTGTCCTCCGTGTTAAATATCTCCTGTTGGCCCGTTACACTGCAGTCTGTCCTCCGTGTTAAATACTCCCTGTTGGCCCGTTACACTGCAGTCTGTCCTCTGTGTTAAATATCCCCTGTTGGCCCGTTACACTGCAGTCTGTCCTCCGTGTTAAATATCTCCTGTTGGCCTGTTACACTGCAGTCTGTCCTCTGTGTTAAATATCTCCTGTTGGCCCGTTACACTGCAGTCTGTCCTCTGTGTTAAATATCTCCTGTTGGCCCGTTACACTGCAGTCTGTCCTCCGTGTTAAATATCCCCTGTTGGCCCGTTACACTGCAGTCTGTCCTCCGTGTTAAATATCTCCTGTTGGCCCGTTACACTGCAGTCTGTCCTCTGTGTTAAATATCTCCTGTTGGCCCGTTACACTGCAGTCTGTCCTCTGTGTTAAATACTCCCTGTTGGCCCGTTACACTGCAGTCTGTCCTCTGTGTTAAATACCCCCTGTTGGCCCGTTACACTGCAGTCTGTCCTCCGTGTTAAATACCCCCTGTCGGCCCGTTACACTGCAGTCTGTCCTCCGTGTTAAATACTCCCTGTCGGCCCGTTACACTGCAGTCTGTCCTCTGTGTTAAATATCCCCTGTTGGCCCGTTACACTGCAGTCTGTCCTCCGTGTTAAATATCTCCTGTTGGCCCGTTACACTGCAGTCTGTCCTCCGTGTTAAATACTCCCTGTTGGCCCGTTACACTGCAGTCTGTCCTCTGTGTTAAATATCTCCTGTTGGCCCGTTACACTGCAGTCTGTCCTCTGTGTTAAATACTCCCTGTTGGCCCGTTACACTGCAGTCTGTCCTCTGTGTTAAATATCCCCTGTTGGCCCGTTACACTGCAGTCTGTCCTCCGTGTTAAATACTCCCTGTTGGCCCGTTACACTGCAGTCTGTCCTCCGTGTTAAATACTCCCTGTTGGCCCGTTACACTGCAGTCTGTCCTCCGTGTTAAATATCTCCTGTTGGCCCGTTACACTGCAGTCTGTCCTCTGTGTTAAATATCCCCTGTTGGCCCGTTACACTGCAGTCTGTCCTCCGTGTTAAATACTCCCTGTTGGCCCGTTACACTGCAGTCTGTCCTCTGTGTTAAATACTCCCTGTTGGCCTGTTACACTGTAGTCTGTCCTCCGTGTTAAATATCTCCTGTTGGCCCATTACACTGCAGTCTGTCCTCTGTGTTAAATATCTCCTGTTGGCCTGTTACACTGTAGTCTGTCCTCCGTGTTAAATATCTCCTGTCGGCCCGTTACACTGCAGTCTGTCCTCCGTGTTAAATATCCCCTGTCGGCCCGTTACACTGCAGTCTGTCCTCTGTGTTAAATACCCCCTGTTGGCCCGTTACACTGCAGTCTGTCCTCTGTGTTAAATACTCCCTGTTGGCCCGTTACACTGCAGTCTGTCCTCCGTGTTAAATATCTCCTGTTGGCCCGTTACACTGCAGTCTGTCCTCCGTGTTAAATATAATTCCTCTACCACTACCTGATCTAAGTGCTACCTGATCTAAGTGCTACCTGATCTAACTGCTTCCTGATCTAACTGCTTCCTGATCTAACTGCTTCCTGATCTAACTGCTGCCTGATCTAACTGCTTCCTGATCTAACTGCTACCTGATCTAACTGCTACCTGATCTAACTGCTTCCTGATCTAACTGCTTCCTGATCTAACTGCTCCCTGATCTAACTGCTTCCTGATCTAACTGCTCCCTGATCTAACTGCTTCCTGATCTAAGTGCTACCTGATCTAAGTGCTACCTGATCTAAGTGCTACCTGATCTAAGTGCTACCTGATCTAACCACTACCCATGACCTAATCTAACCGCTACCTCTCTCCCTCTTTCTCTCTCTCCCCCTCTCCCTCTCTTTCTCTCCCTCTCTTTCTCTCTCCCTCTTTCTCTCTCCCTCTCTCTCTCTTCCCCTCTCTCTCTTCCCCTCTCTCTCTTCCCCTCTCTCTCTCTTCCCCTCTCTCTCTCTTCCCCTCTCTCTCTCTCTCCCTCTCTCTCTTCCCCTCTCTCTTCCCCTCTCTCTCTCCCTCTCTCTCCTCTCTCCCCCTCCTCTCTCCCTCTTTCTCTCTCTCTCCCTCTCCCTCTCTTTCTCTCTCCCTCTTTCTCTCTCCCTCTTTCTCTCTCCCTCTCTCTCTTCCTCTCTCTCTCTTCCCCTCTCTCTCTTCCCCTCTCTCTCTTCCCCTCTCTCTCTTCCCCTCTCTCTCTTCCCCTCTCTCTCTCTTCCCCTCTCTCTCTTCCCCTCTCTCTCTCTCTCCCTCTCTCTCTTCCCCTCTCTCTCTTCCCTCTCTCTCTCTTCCCTCTCTCTCTCTTCCCCTCTCTCTCTTCCCCTCTCTCTCTCTCTCCCTCTCTCTTCCCCTCTCTCTTCCCCTCTCTCTCTCTCCCCCTCTCTCTCTCTCTCTCCTCTCTCTCTCTCTCCCTCCTCTCTCCCTCTTTCTCTCTCTCTTTCTCTTTCTCTCTCCCTCTCTCTTCCCCTCTCTCTCTTCCCCTCTCTCTCACACACCTGGCATATGAAACCACCAGTTAGTGTTAAATTATAGAGCGCTTGGCCCACCATCCTTGGAGGATGTGATAATGTTGGAGTGCTGGAAGATATTGGATGATTCATTGTTGTTCATGGTGTCTGCTGCTCTCTGGATGGTCCTCGTGTCTGGAGTTTCAATGAGCTCCAACCTGTTTCCTTCTTCCTCCCTCACGCACCCTATTCCCTATAGAGGGCACTACTTTAGACCAGAGCCCTGTGGCACCCTATTCCCTATAGAGGGCACTACTTTAGACCAGAGCCCTGTGGCACCCTATTCCCTATAGAGGGCACTACTTTAGACCAGAGCCCTGTGGCACCCTATTCCCTATAGAGGGCACTACTTTAGACCAGAGCCCTGTGGCACCCTATTCCCTATAGAGGGCACTACTTTAGACCAGAGCCCTGTGGCACCCTATTCCCTATAGAGGGCACTACTTTAGACCAGAGCCCTGTGGCACCCTATTCCCTATAGAGGGCACTACTTTAGACCCTATTCCCTATAGAGGGCACTACTTTAGACCCTATTCCCTATAGAGGGCACTACTTTAGACCAGAGCCCTGTGGCACCCTATTCCCTATAGAGGGCACTACTTTAGACCCTATTCCCTTTATAGGGCACTACTATAGACCCTATTCCCTATAGAGGGCACTACTTTAGACCCTATTCCCTATAGAGGGCACTACTATAGACCCTATTCCTTATAGAGGGCACTACTTCAGACCAGGGCTCAGGGTGCCATTTGGGAGCAGACCGACAGTACCTTGAGTAGCCGTGATAAAACTGGCAAAACTGGCAAGAAAATGATTGAATCTGGAAAGAAAACAGAGAGCTTCCAGACGATTTATTCTTCAAAACTATTAAAGGGACCATTTTCTACATCGATTTCAATTAGAAATCCCCCCGTCCCGTCCCTGGAACCTTCTAGATGGACTAGTGGTTTATTAAA
This sequence comes from Oncorhynchus keta, assembly GCF_023373465.1. NCBI lineage: Eukaryota > Metazoa > Chordata > Actinopteri > Salmoniformes > Salmonidae > Oncorhynchus > Oncorhynchus keta. Next base: position 9,859 of record NW_026286033.1, on the reverse strand, counting down.
AAGTCACGGTGCTCTGATACGGCAGATTATTGAACTAGGATTGGTCCCTGGAACACGGAGAACAGAGTGCATTGTGGGGATCGATATGTATACATTAGCTACTGTTACTAAAGTGACATTGGTTAAGAAAAGGAAACTTTTCTCGTACTTCTGGGAGGGTCACGACGCTGTGTGTGTGTGTGTGTGTGTGTGTGTGTGTCTGTGTCTGTCTCTGTGTGTGTCTCTGTGTGTGTGTGTGTGTGTGTGTGTGTGTGTGTGTGTGTGTGTGTGTGTGTGTGTGTGTGTGTGTGTGTGTGTGTGTGTGTGTGTGTGTGTGTGTGTGTGTGTGTGTGTCTGTGTCTGTGTCTGTGTCTGTCTCTGTGTGTGTCTCTGTGTGTGTGTGTGTGTGGTGTGTCTGTGTCTGTGTCTGTGTCTGTGTCTGTGTCTGTGTCTGTGTCTGTGTCTGTCTCTGTGTGTGTCTCTGTGTGTGTGTGTCTGTGTGTCTGTGTGTGTGTGTGTGAGAGATGAGGGTATATATCGCCTCGTTGTAAAATGTGACGTTGGCTTTGCGGTGTTATTCTGGCCTTGTTATTTGCTCCTCATCTGTCCCAGACCGTGGCACCCTATTCCCTATGTAAGTGCACTACTTTTGACCAGGGCCCGTAGGGAATAGGGTGCCATTTGGGACTCTGTGATGTATAGAGAGGTGTTAACTCACGGGGAAACGGCTGCATCCAATCACAACCAACCAGACGAAATAACAGCAAGCAAAACAGAAAATGGTTACCTTCCATATGGAGCCCTATTCCCTATGTAGTGCACTACTTTATACCAGAGCCCTATAGAGCCCTATTCCCTATATACTGCACTACTTTATACCAGAGCCCTATAGAACCCTATTCCCTATATAGTGCACTACTTTAGACCAGAGGCCTATAGAACCCTATTCCCTATATAGTGCACTACTTTATACCAGAGCCCTATAGAACCCTATTCCCTATATGTAGTGCACTACTTTATACCAGAGCCCTATAGAACCCTATTCCCTATAGCTAGTGCACTTCTTTATACCAGAGCCCTATAGAACCCTATTCCCTATATAGTGCACTACTTTATACCAGAGCCCTATAGAACCCTATTCCCTATATACTGCACTACTTTATACCAGAGCCCTATAGAACCCTATTCCCTATATAGTGCTTCTACTTTATACCAGAGCCCTATAGAACCCTATTCCCTATATAGTGCACTACTTTAGACCAGAGGCCTATAGAACCCTATTCCCTATATAGTGCACTACTTTATACCAGAGCCCTATAGAACCCTATTCCCTATATAGTGCACTACTTTAGACCAGAGCCCTATGATTTTGATTCTCTGTTCTGTAGCTGCTGTCTGTCTTCTTCTCCTGTTAACGACCAGACAGGTGTATTTAATGTTGGTGTCTCTGTTCTGTAGCTGCTGTCTGTCTTCTTCTCCTGTTAACGACCAGACAGGTGTATTTAATGTTGGTGTCTCTGTTCTGTAGCTGCTGTCTGTCTTCTCCTGTTAACGACCAGACAGGTGTATTTAATGTTGGTGTCTCTGTTCTGTAGCTGCTGTCTGTCTGTCTTCTTCTCCTGTTAACGACCAGACAGGTGTATTTAATGTTGGTGTCTCTGTTCTGTAGCTGCTGTCTGTCTTCTTCTCCTGTTAACGACCAGACAGGTGTATTTAATGTTGGTGTCTCTGTTCTGTAGCTGCTGTCTGTCTGTCTTCTTCTCCTGTTAACGACCAGACAGGTGTATTTAATGTTGGTGTCTCTGTTCTGTAGCTGCTGTCTGTCTTCTTCTCCTGTTAACGACCAGACAGGTGTATTTAATGTTGGTGTCTCTGTTCTGTAGCTGCTGTCTGTCTTCTTCTCCTGTTAACGACCAGACAGGTGTATTTAATGTTGGTGTCTCTGTTCTGTAGCTGCTGTCTGTCTTCTTCTCCTGTTAACGACCAGACAGGTGTATTTAATGTTGGTGTCTCTGTTCTGTAGCTGCTGTCTGTCTGTCTTCTTCTCCTGTTGACGACCAGACAGGTGTATTTAATGTTGGTGTCTCTGTTCTGTAGCTGCTGTCTGTCTGTCTTCTCCTGTTGACGACCAGACAGGTGTATTTAATGTTGGTGTCTCTGTTCTGTAGCTGCTGTCTGTCTTCTCCTGTTAACGACCAGACAGGTGTATTTAATGTTGGTGTCTCTGTTCTGTAGCTGCTGTCTGTCTTCTTCTCCTGTTAACGACCAGACAGGTGTATTTAATGTTGGTGTCTCTGTTCTGTAGCTGCTGTCTGTCTGTCTTCTTCTCCTGTTAACGACCAGACAGGTGTATCTAATGTTGGTGTCTGTCTGTCTTCTTCTCCTGTTAACGACCAGACAGGTGTATTTAATGTTGGTGTCTCTGTTCTGTAGCTGCTGTCTGTCTTCTTCTCCTGTTAACGACCAGACAGGTGTATTTACTGTTGGTGTCTCTGTTCTGTAGCTGCTGTCTGTCTGTCTTCTTCTCCTGTTAACGACCAGACAGGTGTATTTACTGTTGGTGTCTCTGTTCTGTAGCTGCTGTCTGTCTGTCTTCTTCTCCTGTTAACGACCAGACAGGTGTATTTACTGTTGGTGTCTCTGTTCTGTAGCTGCTGTCTGTCTGTCTTCTTCTCCTGTTAACGACCAGACAGGTGTATTTACTGTTGGTGTCTCTGTTCTGTAGCTGCTGTCTGTCTGTCTTCTTCTCCTGTTAACGACCAGACAGGTGTATTTAATGTTGGTGTCTCTGTTCTGTAGCTGCTGTCTGTCTGTCTTCTTCTCCTGTTAACGACCAGACAGGTGTATTTACTGTTGGTGTCTCTGTTCTGTAGTTGCTGTCTGTCTGTCTCCTTCTTCTCCTGTCCTCTTCATCAGCTGATGTTAATGGAGCTGTTCAATGGAACGATATCAGAGTGATTGGAAGGTTATCTCTAGACACACACACACACACACACACACACACACACACACACACACACACACACACACACACACACACACACACACACACACACACACACACACACACACACACACACACACACACACTCTCTCTTTATCGGTAGCCTATGCTGTAGAAGGGATTGTGTGATTGTGTCTCAATGTAATCAAGGTATGAAATTATAATTTTCTCATACAATCTCTTTTTTTTGGGGGTCTTAGTTGTGGTCAATTTGCAGAGTACAGATTATTTGTAATTATGTTCTAGCCCCCCCACCATCCGTTCCGACAAAACTCGGGCCTGTGGCTGAATCTAGTGACTCACCCCTGACCTAGAAAGACCTTAACTGTGGCTGACTCTAATTTTAAATCTTTTAAGTTTTAAATTGAAGAAACTTTATTCTTGAAAGTTATAATAGTGAAGTTTTTAAAGAGTCTCATCAGTATTCCTCGCGTCAGTCATTGCAGACATTAGAGAGCTGTTTATAACCTGTTATAGCCTGTTATAACCTGTCACGATGTCCTCATCAACGACCGATATAACCTGTCACGATGTCCTCATCAACGACCGATATAACCTGTCACGATGTCCTCATCAACGACCGATATAACCTGTCACGATGTCCTCATCAACGACCGATATAACCTGTCACGATGTCCTCATCAACGACTGATATAACCTGTCACGATATAACCTGTCACGTCCTCAGCGACCGATATAACCTGTCACGATGTCCTGTCAGCGACCGATATAACCTGTCACGATGTCCTCGTCAACGACCGATATAACCTGTCACGATGTCCTCGTCAACGACCGATATAACCTGTCACGATGTCCTCGTCAACCTGTCGATGTCCGATATAACCTGTCACGATGTCACGATATAACCTGTCACGATGTCACCTCATCAGCGACCGATATAACCTGTCACGATGTCTCGTCAGCGGATATAACCGATATAACCTGTCACGATGTCCTCATCAGCGACCGATATAACCTGTCACGATGTCCTCATCAGCGACCCGATGTAACCTGTCCGCGATGTCCTCATCATATAACGTCTGATATAACCTGTCCTGACGATGTCCTCGTAGCGTCCGATGTCGTCACCCGATATAACCTGTCACGATGTCCTCATCAGCGACCGATATAACCTGTCACGATGTCCTCGTCAGCGACCGATATAACCTGTCACGATGTCCTCATCAATGACCGATATAACCTGTCCCGATGTCACGATGTCCGATATAACCTGTCAGATGTCGTCAGCCCGATATAACCTGTCACGATGTCCTCATCAACGACCGATATAACCTGTCACGATGTCCTCATCAACGACCGATATAACCTGTCACGATGTCCTCATCAACGACCGATATAACCTGTCACGATGTCCTCATCAACGACCGATATAACCTGTCACGATGTCCTCATCAACGACCGATATAACCTGTCACGATGTCCTCATCAACGACCGATATAACCTGTCACGATGTCCTCATCAACGACCGATATAACCTGTCACGATGTCCTCATCGATATAACCTCGCGATGTCCTCATCGATATAACCTGTCACGATATAACCTGTCATGTCAGTCGACCGATATAACCTGTCACGATGTCCTCATCAGCGACCGATATAACCTATAACCTGTCACGATGTCCTCATCAGCGACCGATATAACCTGTCACGATGTCATCAGCGACCGATATAACCTGTCACGATGTCCTCATCAGCGACCGATATAACCTGTCCTCATCAGCGACCGATACGATGTCGTCAGCGACCGATATAACCTGTCACGATGTCCTCCGATATAGCGACCGATATAACCTGTCGTCAACACGATGTCCTCCTGTCACGATGTCGACGACCCGATATAACCTGTCACGATG
>NW_026286032.1:10000-18984 GCF_023373465.1 Oncorhynchus keta | reverse complement strand
CAAGGCAGCAGCTACTCTTCCTGGGGTTTATTATGGATCCCCATTAGTTCCTGCCAAGGCAGCAGCTACTCTTCCTGGGGTTTATTATGGATCCCCATTAGTTCCTGCCAAGGCAGCAGCTACTCTTCCTGGGGTTTATTATGGATCCCCATTAGTTCCTGCCAAGGCAGCAGCTACTCTTCCTGGGGTTTATTATGGATCCCCATTAGTTCCTGCCAAGGCAGCAGCTACTCTTCCTGGGGTTTATTATGGATCCCCATTAGTTCCTGCCAAGGCAGCAGCTACTCTTCCTGGGGTTTATTATGGATCCCCATTAGTTCCTGCCAAGGCAGCAGCTACTCTTCCTGGGGTTTATTATGGATCCCCATTAGTTCCTGCCAAGGCAGCAGCTACTCTTCCTGGGGTTTATTATGGATCCCCATTAGTTCCTGCCAAGGCAGCAGCTACTCTTCCTGGGGTTTATTATGGATCCCCATTAGTTCCTGCCAAGGCAGCAGCTACTCTTCCTGGGGTTTATTATGGATCCCCATTAGTTCCTGCCAAGGCAGCAGCTACTCTTCCTGGGGTTTATTATGGATCCCCACTAGTTCCTGCCAAGGCAGCAGCTACTCTTCCTGGGGTTTATTATGGATCCCCATTAGTTCCTGCCAAGGCAGCAGCTACTCTTCCTGGGGTTTATTATGGATCCCCATTAGTTCCTGCCAAGGCAGCAGCTACTCTTCCTGGGGTTTATTATGGATCCCCACTAGTTCCTGCCAAGGCAGCAGCTACTCTTCCTGGGGTTTATTATGGATCCCCATTAGTTCCTGCCAAGGCAGCAGCTACTCTTCCTGGGGTTTATTATGGATCCCCATTAGTTCCTGCCAAGGCAGCAGCTACTCTTCCTGGGGTTTATTAGGGTTCCTAACTAGTTCCTGCCAAGGCAGCAGCTACCTTCCTGGGGTTTATTATGGATCTCCATTAGTTCTTGCCAAGGTAGCAGCTACTCTTCCTGGGGTTTATTAGGGTTCCCACTAGTTCCCGCTGGGCAGCAGCTACTCTTCCTGGGGTTTATTAGGTTCTAACCAGTTCCTGGCAGCAGCTACTCTTCCTGGGGTTTATTATGGATCTCCATGAGTTCTTGCCAAGGTAGCAGCTACTCTTCCTGGGGTTTATTAGGGTTCCCCACTGGTTCCTGCCAAGGCAGCAGCTACTCTTCCTGGGGTTTATTATGGATCTCCATTAGTTCCTGCCAAGGTAGCAGCTACTCTTCCTGGGGTTTATTAGGGTTCCCCACTAGTTCCTGCCAAGGCAGCAGCTACTCTTCCTGGGGTTTATTATGGGTCCCCATTAGTTCCTGCCAAGGCAGCAGCTAATCTTTCCTGGGGTTTATTATGGTTCCCCCACTAGTTCCTCCCAAGGCAGCAGCTACTCTTCCTGGGGTTTTTATGGATCCCATTAGTTCCTTGCCAAGGCAGCAGCTACTCTTCCTGGGGTTTATTATGGATCCCCATTAGTTCCTGTCAAGGCAGCAGCTACTCTTCCTGGGGTTTATTATGGATCCCCATTAGTTCCTGCCAAGGCAGCAGCTACTCTTCCTGGTATTTATTATGGATCCCCATTAGTTCCTGCCAAGGCAGCAGCTACTCTTCCTGAGGTTTATTATGGATCCCCATTAGTTCCTGCCAAGACAGCAGCTACTCTTCCTGGGGTTTATTATGGATCCCCATTAGTTCCTGCTAAGGCAGCAGCTACTCTTCCTGGGGTTTATTATGGATCCGCATTAGTTCCTGCCAAGGCAGCAGCTACCCTTCCTGGGGTTTATTATGGATCCCCATTAGTTCCTGCCAAGGCAGCAGCTACTCTTCCTGGGGTTTATTATGAATCCCCATTATTTCCTGACAAGGCAGCAGCTACTCTTCCTGGGGTTTTATTATGGATCCCCATTAGTTCCTGCCAAGGCAGCAGCTACTCTTCCTGGGGTTTATTATGGATCCCCATTAGTTTCCTGTCAAGACAGCAGCTACTCTTCCTGGGGTTTATTATGGATCCCCACTAGTTCCTGCCCAGGCAACAGCTACTCTTCCTGGGGTTTATTAGGGTTCCCCACTAGTTCCTGCCAAGGCAGCAGCTACTCTTCCTGGGGTTTATTATGGATCCCTATTAGTTCCTGCCAAGGCAGCAGCTACTCTTCCTGGTGTTTATTATGGATCTCCATTAGTTCTTGCCAAGGTAGCAGCTCTCTTCCTGGGGTTTTATTATGGATCTCCATTAGTTCCTGCCAAGGCAGCAGCTACTCTTCCTGGGGTTTATTATGGTTCCCCACTAGTTCCTGCCAAGGCAGCAGCTACTCTTCCTGGGGTTTATTATGGATCTCCATTAGTTCCTGCCAAGGTAGCAGCTACTCTTCCTGGGGTTTATTAGGGTTCCCCACTAGTTCCTGCCAAGGCAGCAGCTACTCTTCCTGGGGTTTTTATTATGGGTCCCCATTAGTTCCTGCCAAGGCAGCAGTTAATCTTCCTGGGGGTTATTATGGTTCCCACTAGTTCCTCCCAAGGCAGCAGCTACTCTTCCTGGGGTTTATTATGGATCCCCATTAGTTCCTTGCCAAGGCAGCAGCTACTCTTCCTGGGGTTTATTATGGATCCCCATTAGTTCCTGTCAAGGCAGCAGCTACTCTTCCTGGGGTTTATTATGGATCCCCATTAGTTCCTGCCAAGGCAGCAGCTACTCTTCCTGGTATTTATTATGGATCCCCATTAGTTCCTGCCAAGCCAGCAGCTACTCTTCCTGAGGTTTATTATGGATCCCCATTAGTTCCTGCCAAGACAGCAGCTACTCTTCCTGGGGTTTATTATGGATCCCCATTAGTTCCTGCTAAGGCAGCAGCTACTCTTCCTGGGGTTTATTATGGATCCGCATTAGTTCCTGCCAAGGCAGCAGCTACCCTTCCTGGGGTTTATTATGGATCCCCATTAGTTCCTGCCAAGGCAGCAGCTACTCTTCCTGGGGTTTATTATGAATCCCCATTATTTCCTGACAAGGCAGCTGCTACTCTTCCTGGGGTTTATTATGGATCCCCATTAGTTCCTGCCAAGGCAGCAGCTACTCTTCCTGGGGTTTATTATGGATCCCCATTAGTTCCTGTCAAGACAGCAGCTACTCTTCCTGGGGGTTTATTATGGATCCCCATTAGTTCTGACAAGACAGCAGCTACTCTTCCTGGTGTTTATTATGGATCCCCATTAGTTCCTGCCAAGGCAGCAGCTATTCTTCCTGGGTTTATTATGGTTCCCCACTAGTTCCTGCCAAGGCAGCAGCTACTCTTCCTGGGGTTTATTATGGATCCCCGTTTATTATGGATCCCCATTAGTTCCTGCCAAGGCAGCAGCTACTCTTCCTGGGGTTTATTAGGGTTCCTCACTAGTCCCTGCCAAGGCAGCAGCTACTCTTCCTGGGGTTTATTATGGGTCCCCATTAGTTCCTGCCAAGGCAGCAGCTACTCTTCCTGGGGTTTATTATGGTTCCCCCACTAGTTCCTCCCAAGGCAGCAGCTACTCTTCCTGGGGTTTATTATGGATCCCCATTAGTTCCTTGCCAAGGCAGCAGCTACCCTTCCTGGGGTTTATTATGGATCCCCATTAGTTCCTGCCAAGCAGCTACTCTTCCTGGTGTTTATTATGGATCCCCATTAGTTCCTGCCAAGGCAGCAGCTACTCTTCCTGAGGGTTTATTATGGATCCCCATAAGTTCCTGCCAAGGCAGCAGCTACTCTTCCTGGGGTTTATTATGGATCCCCATTAGTTCCTGCCAAGGCAGCAGCTACTCTTCATGGGGTTTATTATGGATCCCCATTAGTTCCCTGCCAAGGCAGCAGCTACTCTTCCTGGGGTTTATTATGGATCCCCATTAGTTCCTGTCAAGGCAGCAGCTAATCTTCCTGGTGTTTATTATGGATCCCCATTAGTTCTGACAAGGCAGCAGCTACTCTTCCTGGGGTTTATTATGGATCCCCATTAGTTCCTGCCAAGGCAGCAGCTACTCTTCCTGGGGTTTATTATGGATCCCCATTAGTTCCTGCCAAGGCAGCAGCTACTCTTCCTGAGGTTTATTATGGATCCCCATAAGTTCCTGCCAAGGCAGCAGCTACTCTTCCTGGGGTTTATTATGGATCCCCATTAGTTCTGACAAGACAGCAGCTACTCTTCCTGGTGTTTATTATGGATCCCCATTAGTTCCTGCCAAGGCAGCAGCTATTCTTCCTGGGGTTTATTATGGTTCCCCACTAGTTCCTGCCAAGGCAGCAGCTACTCTTCCTGGGGTTTATTATGGATCCCCGTTTATTATGGATCCCCATTAGTTCCTGCCAAGGCAGCAGCTACTCTTCCTGGGGTTTATTAGGTTCCTCACTAGTCCCTGCCAAGGCAGCAGCTACTCTTCCTGGGGTTTATTATGGGTCCCCATTAGTTCCTGCCAAGGCAGCAGCTACTCTTCCTGGGGTTTATTATGGTTCCCCACTAGTTCCTCCCAAGGCAGCAGCTACTCTTCCTGGGGTTTATTATGGATCCCCATTAGTTCCTTGCCAAGGCAGCAGCTACCTTCCTGGGGTTTATTATGGATCCCCATTAGTTCCTGCCAAGGCAGCAGCTACTCTTCCTGGTGTTTATTATGGATCCCCATTAGTTCCTGCCAAGGCAGCAGCTACTCTTCCTGAGGTTTATTATGGATCCCCATAGTTCCTGCCAAGGCAGCAGCTACTCTTCCTGGGGTTTATTATGGATCCCCATAAGTTCCTGTCAAGGCAGCAGCTACTCTTCCTGGGGTTTATTATGGATCCCCATTAGTTCCTGTCAAGACAGCTACTCTTCCTGGGGTTTATTATGGATCCCCATTAGTTCCTGCCAAGGCAGCAGCTACTCTTCCTGGGGTTTTATTATGGATCCCATTAGTTCCTTGCCAAGACAGCAGCTACTCTTCCTGGGGTTTATTAGGGATCCCCACTAGTTCCTGCCAAGGCAGCAGCTACTCTTCCTGGGGTTTACTATGGATCCCGTTTATTATGGATCCCCATTAGTTCCTGCCAAGGCAGCAGCTACTCTTCCTGGGGTTTATTAGGGTTCCTCACTAGTCCTGCCAAGACAGCAGCTACTCTTCCTGGGGTTTATTATGGGTCCCCATTAGTTCCTGCCAAGGCAGCAGCTACTCTTCCTGGGGTTTATTATGGTTCCCCACTAGTTCCTCCCAAGGCAGCAGCTACTCTTCCTGGGGTTTATTATGGATCCCCATTGGTTCCTTGCCAAGGCAGCAGCTACCCTTCCTGGGGTTTATTATGGATCCCCATTAGTTCCTGCCAAGGCAGCAGCTACTCTTCCTGGTGTTTATTATGGATCCCCATTAGTTCCTGCCAAGGCAGCAGCTACTCTTCCTGAGGTTTGTGGATCCCCATAAGTTCCTGCCAAGGCAGCAGCTACTCTTCCTGGGGTTTATTATGGATCCCCATTAGTTCCTGCCAAGGCAGCAGCTACTCTTCATGGGGTTTATTATGGATCCCCATTAGTTCCTGCCAAGGCAGCAGCTACTCTTCCTGGGGTTTATTATGGATCCCCATTAGTTCCTGTCAAGGCAGCAGCTAATCTTCTGGTGTTTATTATGGATCCCCATTAGTTCCTGACAAGGCAGCAGCTACTCTTCCTGGGGTTTATTATGGATCCCCATTAGTTCCTGCCAAGGCAGCAGCTACTCTTCCTGGGGTTTTTATTATGGATCCCCATTAGTTCCCTGCCAAGGCAGCAGCTACTCTTCCTGAGGTTTATTATGGATCCCCATAAGTTCCTGCCAAGGCAGCAGCTACTCTTCCTGGGGTTTATTATGGATCCCCATTAGTTCCTGCCAAGGCAGCAGCTACTCTTCATGGGGTTTATTATGGATCCCCATTAGTTCCTGTCAAGGCAGCAGCTACTCTTCCTGAGGTTTATTATGGATCCCCATAAGTTCCTGCCAAGGCAGCTACTCTTCCTGGGGTTTATTATGGATCCCCATTAGTTCCTGCCAAGGCAGCAGCTACTCTTCCTGGGGTTTATTATGGATCCCCATTAGTTCCTGTCAAGGCAGCAGCTAATCTTCCTGGTGTTTATTATGGATCCCCATTAGTTCCTGACAAGGCAGCAGCTACTCTTCCTGAGGTTTATTATGGATCCCCACTAGTTCCTGCCAAGGCAGCAGCTACTCTTCCTGGGGTTTATTATGGATCCCCATTAGTTCCTGCCAAGGCAGCAGCTACTCTTCCTGGGGTTTATTATGGATCCCCATTAGTTCCTGTCAAGGCAGCAGCTAATCTTCCTGGGGTTTATTATGGATCCCCATTAGTTCCTGTCAAGGCAGCAGCTACTCTTCCTGGGGTTTTATTATGGATCCCCATTAGTTCCTGTCAAGGCAGCAGCTAATCTTCCTGGTGTTTGTATGGATCCCCATTAGTTCACTGACAAGACAGCAGCTACTCTTCCTGGGGTTTTATTATGGATCCCCATAAGTTCCTGCCAAGGCAGCAGCAACTCTTCCTGGGGTTTATTATGGATCCCCATAAGTTCCTGTCAAGGCAGCAGCTACTCTTCCTGGGGTTTATTATGGATCCCCATTAGTTCCTGTCAAGACAGCAGCTACTCTTCCTGGGGTTTATTATGGATCCCCATTAGTTCCTGCCAAGGCAGCAGCTACTCTTCCTGGGGTTTATTATGGATCCCCATTAGTTCCTGTCAAGACAGCAGCTACTCTTCCTGGGGTTTATTATGGATCCCCACTAGTTCCTGCCAAGGCAGCAGCTACTCTTCCTGGGGTTTATTATGGATCCCCATTAGTTTATTATGGATCCCCATTGGTTCTGCAAGACAGCTACTCTTCCTGGGGTTTATTAGGGTTCCTCACTAGTCCCTGCCAAGGCAGCAGCTACTCTTCCTGGGGTTTATTATGGGTCCCCATTAGTTCCTGCCAAGGCAGCAGCTACTCTTCCTGGGGTTTATTATGGTTCCCCACTAGTTTCCTCCCAAGGCAGCAGCTACTCTTCCTGGGGTTTATTATGGATCCCCATTAGTTCCTTGCCAAGGCAGCAGCTACCCTTCCTGGGGTTTTTGTATGGATCCCCATTAGTTCCTGCCAAGGCAGCAGCTACTCTTCCTGGTGTTTATTATGGATCCCCATTAGTTCCTGCCAAGGCAGCACTACTCTTCCTGAGGTTTATTATGGATCCCCATAAGTTCCTGCCAAGGCAGCAGCTACTCTTCCTGGGGTTTATTATGGATCCCCATTGGTTCCTGCCAAGGCAGCAGCTACTCTTCATGGGGTTTATTATGGATCCCCATTAGTTCCTGCCAAGGCAGCAGCTACTCTTCCTGGGGTTTATTATGGATCCCCATTAGTTCCTGTCAAGGCAGCAGCTAATCTTCCTGGTGTTTATTATGGATCCCCATTAGTTCCTGACAAGGCAGCAGCTACTCTTCCTGGGGTTTATTATGGATCCCCATTAGTTCCTGCCAAGGCAGCAGCTACTCTTCCTGGGGTTTATTATGGATCCCCATTAGTTCCTGCCAAGGCAGCAGCTACTCTTCCTGAGGTTTATTATGGATCCCCATAAGTTCCTGCCAAGGCAGCAGCTACTCTTCCTGGGGTTTATTATGGATCCCCATTAGTTCCTGCCAAGGCAGCAGCTACTCTTCATGGGGTTTATTATGGATCCCCATTAGTTCCTGTCAAGGCAGCAGCTACTCTTCCTGAGGTTTATTATGGATCCCCATAAGTTCCTGCCAAAGGCAGCAGCTACTCTTCCTGGGGTTTATTATGGATCCCCATTAGTTCCCTGCCAAGGCAGCAGCTACTCTTCCTGGGGTTTATTATGGATCCCCATAAGTTCCTGCCAAGGCAGCAGCTACTCTTCCTGGGGTTTATTATGGATCCCCATTAGTTCCTGCCAAGGCAGCAGCTACTCTTCCTGGGGTTTATTATGGATCCCCATTAGTTCCTGTCAAGGCAGCAGCTAATCTTCCTGGTGTTTATTATGGATCCCCATTAGTTCCTGACAAGGCAGCAGCTACTCTTCCTGAGGTTTATTATGGATCCCCATAAGTTCCTGCCAAGGCAGCAGCTACTCTTCCTGGGGTTTATTATGGATCCCCATTAGTTCCTGCCAAGGCAGCAGCTACTCTTCCTGGGGTTTATTATGGATCCCCATTAGTTCCTGTCAAGGCAGCAGCTAATCTTCCTGGGGTTTATTATGGATCCCCATTAGTTCCTGTCAAGGCAGCAGCTACTCTTCCTGGGGTTTATTATGGATCCCCATTAGTTCCTGTCAAGGCAGCAGCTAATCTTCCTGGTGTTTATTATGGATCCCCATTAGTTCCTGACAAGACAGCAGCTACTCTTCCTGGGGTTTATTATGGATCCCCATAAGTTCCTGCCAAGGCAGCAGCTACTCTTCCTGGGGTTTATTATGGATCCCCATAAGTTCCTGTCAAGGCAGCAGCTACTCTTCCTGGGGTTTATTATGGATCCCCATTAGTTCCTGTCAAGACAGCAGCTACTCTTCCTGGGGTTTATTATGGATCCCCATTAGTTCCTGCCAAGGCAGCAGCTACTCTTCCTGGGGTTTATTATGGATCCCCATTGGTTCCTGTCAAGACAGCAGCTACTCTTCCTGGGGTTTATTATGGATCCCCACTAGTTCCTGCCAAGGCAGCAGCTACTCTTCCTGGGGTTTACTATGGATCCCCGTTTATTATGGATCCCCATTAGTTCCTGCCAAGGCAGCAGCTACTCTTCCTGGGGTTTATTAGGGTTCCTCACTAGTCCCTGCCAAGGCAGCAGCTACTCTTCCTGGGGTTTATTATGGGTCCCCATTAGTTCCTGCCAAGGCAGCAGCTACTCTTCCTGGGGTTTATTATGGTTCCCCACTAGTTCCTCCCAAGGCAGCAGCTACTCTTCCTGGGGTTTATTATGGATCCCCATTAGTTCCTTGC
>NW_026286032.1:0-2500 GCF_023373465.1 Oncorhynchus keta | reverse complement strand
GTACTTTAGCCTATCGGATTCCCTGTTATCTATTGCCTGATCTCCCGAATGACGTTACTAGCCTTTTCCCTGCCTGTACTTTAGCCTATCGGATTCTGTTATCTATTGCCTGATCTCCCCGAATGACGTTACTAGCCTTTTCTCTGCCTGTACTGTTGCCTTGTTGGTGTAGAGGACCATGTAAAAATGATTCAAGCAGGACACAGTTATGAATGTCAAGCTGTAAACATAACTCTCTAGATCTTACCTATGTGCCAACTACACTGAGTGTAAAAAAACATTCAATTAATTAGCACCATGGGGATGACTAACACAGATTAATCCTTCAACGCTTCAAACTAAAATGTTTTAATTTGATTGGGGTATCTTGGTATGGAAACATGAAGGTGATGAAGTTTCTGTGAAGGTCATTAAAGGTAATGTAGTTTATCAAACTTAAAACATCCTAATGTGATCCCCAGCTCCCTTTCTCTCTCCGTCTGGGACATCCAAATGTGATCCCCAGCTCCTTTCTCTCTCCGTCTGGGACATCCAAATGTGATCCCCAGCTCCCTTTCTCTCCGTCTGGGACATCCAAATGTGATCCCCAGCTCCCTTTCTCTCTCCGTCTGGGACATCCAAATGTGTTCCCCAGCTCCCTTTCTCTCTCCGTCTGGGACATCCAAAATGTGATCCCCAGCTCCCTTTCTCTCTCTCGTCTGGGACATCCAAATGTGTTCCCCAGTCTCCCTTTCTCTCTCCGTCTGGGACATCAAATGTGATCCCCAGCTCCCTTTCTCTCTCCGTCTGGGACATCCAAATGTGATCCCCAGCTCCCTTTCTCTCTCCGTCTGGGACATCCAAATGTGATCCCCAGCTCCCTTTCTCTCTCCGTCTGGGACATCCAAATGTGATCCCCAGCTCCCTTTCTCTCTCCGTCTGGGACATCCAAATGTCTGGGACATCCAAATGTGATCCCCAGCTCCCTTTCTCTCTCCGTCTGGGACATCCAAATGTGATCCCCAGCTCCCTTTCTCTCTCCGTCTGGGACATCCAAATGTGATCCCCAGCTCCCTTTCTCTCTCCGTCTGGGACATCCAAATGTGATCCCCAGCTCCCTTTCTCTCTCCGTCTGGGACATCAAATGTGATCCCCAGCTCCTTTTCTCTCTCTCTGTCTGGGACATCCAAATGTGATCCCCAGCTCCCTTTCTCTCTCCGTCTGGGACATCCAAATGTGATCCCCAGCTCCTTTCTCTCTCCGTCTGGGACATCAAAATGTGATCCTCAGCTCCCTTTTTCTCTCCGTCTGGGACATCCAAATGTGTTCCCCAGCTCCCTTTCTCTCTCTCCGTCTGGGACATCCAAATGTGATCCCCAGCTCCCTTTCTCTCTCCGTCTGGGACATCCAAATGTGTTCCCCAGCTCCCTTTCTCTCTCTCCGTCTGGGACATCCAAATGTGATCCCCAGCTCCCTTTCTCTCTCCAAATGTCTGGGACATCCAAATGTGATCCCCAGCTCCCTTTCTCTCTCCGTCTGGGACATCAAATGTGATCCCCAGCTCCCTTTCTCTCTCTGTCTGGGACATCCAAATGTGATCCCCAGCTCCCTTTCTCTCTCCGTCTGGGACATCAAATGTGATCCCAGCTCCTTTCTCTCTCTGTCTGGGACATCCAAATGTGTTCCCCAGCTCCTTTCTCTCTCTGTCTGGGACATCCAAATGTGATCCCCAGCTCCTTTCTCCAAATGTGTTCCCAGCTCCGTCTGGGACATCCAAATGTGATCCCCAGCTCCTTTCTCTCTCTGTCTGGGACATCCAAATGTGATCCCCAGCTCCCTTTCTCTCTCTGTCTGGGACATCCAAATGTGATCCCTAGCTCCCTTTCTCTCTCCGTCTGGGACATCAAATGTGTTCCCCAGCTCCCTTTCTCTCTCCGTCTCCGGACATCCAAATGTGTTCCCCAGCTCCTCTCTCTCTCTCCGTCTGGGACATCCAAATGTGATCCCCAGCTCATCCAAATTTCTCTCTCTGTCTGGGACATCCAAATGTGATCCCCAGCTCCTTTCTCTCTCCGTCTGGGACATCAAATGTGTTCCCCAGCTCCCTTTCTCTCTCCGTCTGGGACATCCAAATGTGATCCCCAGCTCCCTTTCTCTGTCACAGGACATCCAAATGTGATCCCCAGCTCCCTTTCTCTCCGTCTGGGACATCCAAATGTGTTCCCCAGCTCCCTTTCTCTCCGTCTGGGACATCCAAATGTGATCCCCAGCTCCCTTTCTCTCTGTCTGGGACATCCAAATGTGATCCCCAGCTCCCTTTCTCTCTCCGTCTGGGACATCCAAATGTGTTCCCCAGCTCCTTTCTCTCTCTGTCTGGGACATCCAAATGTGATCCCCAGCTCCCTTTCTCTCTCCGTCTGGGACATCCAAATGTGTTCCCCAGCTCCCTTTCTCTCTCCGTCTGGGACATCCAAATGTGATCCCCAGCTCCCTTTCTCTCTCTGTCTGGGACAATCCAATG
>NW_026286031.1:0-1467 GCF_023373465.1 Oncorhynchus keta | reverse complement strand
GGATGATGCGAATTTTCGCAGCTTTTTGTTAAAAATCGTGCAACATTTCAAAGTCCTGCTACTCATGCCAGGAATATAGTATATGCATATGATAAGTATGTGTGTATGGACAACACTCTGAAGTCTCTAAAACTGGTTAAATCGTGTCTGTGGCTGGTAACAGAACGTGTTTAGGAGTAAAAATCACAGGGAAAACTGTTCACTCAAAAACACACAGAACAATATTAATCCGCCAGTCAATGTTTTGTCTAAGGCAACAGAAAATAAAGGAGGTTCCCATTACAATGCCTACAGCTTCCACACGCATGTCACCAGTACTGTGGTCTCATGGCTGCTTTATCCTTGGTTAGATGATGCATAGGCACTTCTGTCTTGGGGCACCTGCAGGATGTTCTGAAAGTGAAAACATGGACGATGATTTCAAGACTTGCGTTATCAATACAGATTGCCCCAGTGATCAATTTGATAGATTATTAACGCTTATTAATACCTCGTTGGTTTGGAAAAGTAGTTTGAAGTGATTTGTAAAAGTTTAGAGGCAACTTTTGTCATTTTAAAAAGTGACGCTATGCGTCTTGTAAAGGGACATTTTCCTGGATCAGACCGGCCTTCTGTCACGCCTTGGTCATTGTATTTTGTGTTTTCGTTATATTTTTGGTCAGGCCAGGGTGTGACATGGGTTTATGTTATTGTATTTTCGTATTGGGGTTTGTAGTGATTTGGGATCGTGGCTGATTAGGGGTGTTGTATAGGCTTGGCTGCCTGAGGCGGTTCTCAATCAGAGTCAGGTGATTCTCGTTGTCTCTGATTGGGAACCGTATTTAGGTAGCCTGGTTTCGCTTTGTATTTCGGTGGGTGATTGTTCCTGTCTCTGTGTAGTTTCACCAGATAGGCTGTAATTAGGTTTCACGTTCCGTTTGTTGTTTTGTATTTTTGTATCGTTATTTCATGTGGCACTTTTTCTATTAAAGTCATGGAGTAACCACTACGCTGCATTTCGGTCCGACTCTCTTTCGACAAACGAAGAACGCCGTTACACCTTCATAAAATGACATTTTGGCTATACAATGACGGATTTAATTGGAAAAAGACCCAATTGTGATGTTTATGGGATATATAGGAGTGACAACAAAGAAGCTCATCAAAGGTAATGAATGTTTTATATTTTATTTCTGCGTTTTGTGTAGCTGCCGGCTACCGCAAAATCTTTTGTTTAGGTGTCGTTCAGGTATTTTGGGGGGTGCATGCTATCAGATAATAGCTTCTCATGCTTTCGCCGAAAATCATTTTACAAATCTGACTTGGTGGCTAGATTCACAACGAGTGTAGCTTTAATTCAGTACCTTGCATGTGTGTTTTAATGAAAGTTTGAGTTTTATCGAAAACTATAGGTCGGAACTAGAAGCACAAGCATTTCGCTACACTCGCATTAACATCTGCTAACCATGTGTATGTGACAAATAAAAT
>NW_026286030.1:0-1757 GCF_023373465.1 Oncorhynchus keta | reverse complement strand
ACAAGAGGCATGTGGCAGGGGTCTAAGCAGTCAATCACGGACTACAAGATGAAATCCAGCCCAGTCACGACCAGGATGTCTTGCTCCCAGGCAGACTAAATAACTTTTTGCCCGCTTTGAGGACAATACAGTGCCACTGACACGGCCTGCAACGGAAACATGCGGTCTCTCCTTCACTGCAGCCGAGGTGAGTAAGACATTTAAACGCAGCACCGCGCAAGGCTGCAGGCCCAGACGGGCATCCCCAGCCGCGCCTCAGAGCATGCGCAGACCAGCTGGCCGGTGTGTTTACGGACATATTCAATCAATCCCTATACCAGTCTGCTGTTCCCACATGCTTCAAGAGGGCCACCATTGTTCCTGTTCCCAAGAAAGCTAAGGTAACTGAGCTAAACGACTACCGCCCGTAGCACTCACTTCCGTCATCATGAAGTGCTTTGAGAGACTAGTCATGACCATATCACCTCCACCCTACCTGACACCCTAGACCCACTCCACCTGCTTACCGCCCAAATAGGTCCACAGACGATGCAATCTCAACCACACTGCACACTAACCCACCTGGACAAGAGGAATACCTATGTGAGAATGCTGTTCATCGACTACAGCTCGGCATTCAACACCATAGTACCCTCCAAGCTCGCCATCAAGCTCGAGACCCTGGGTCTCGACCCCGCCCTGTGCAACTGGGTACTGGACTTCCTGGACGGGCCGCCCCAGGTGGTGAGGGTAGGCACAACATCTCCTCCCGCTGATCCTCAACACGGGGCCCCACAAGGGTGAGCGCCTGAGCCCTCCCTGTACTCCCTGTTCACCCACGACTGCGTGGCCACGCACGCTCCAACTCAATCATCAAGTTTGCGGACGACACAACAGTGGTAGGCTTGATTACCAACAACGACGAGACGGCCTACAGGGAGGAGGTGAGGGCCCTCGGAGTGTGGTGTCAGGAAAATAACCTCACACTCAACGTCAACAAAACTAAGGAGATGATTGTGACTTCAGGAAACAGCAGAGGGAACACCCCTATCCACATCGATGGAACAGTAGTGAGAGGGTAGCTAGTTTTAAGTTCCTCGGCATACACATCACAGACAAACTGAATTGGTCCACTCACACTGACAGCTGCCGTGAAGAAGGCGCAGCAGCGCCTATTCAACCTCAGGAGGCTGAAGAAATTCGGCTTGTCACCAAAAGCACTCACAAACTTCTACAGATGCACAATCGAGAGCATCCTGGCGGGCTGTATCACCGCCTGGTACGGCAACTGCTCCGCCTCAACCGTAAGGCTCTCCAGAGGGTAGTGAGGACTGCACAACGCATCACCGGGGCAAACTACCTGCCCTCCAGGACACCTACACCACCCGCTGTTACAGGAAGGCCATAAAGATCATCAAGGACATCAACCACCCGAACCACTGCCTGTTCACCCCCGCCATCCAGAAGGCGAGGTCAGTACAGGTGCATCAAAGCTGGGACCGAGAGACTGAAAACAGCTTCTATCTCAAGGCCATCAGACTGTTAAACAGCCACCACTAACAGTGAGTGGCTGCTGCCAACACACTGTCATTGACACTGACCCAACTCCAGCCATTTTAATAATGGGAATTGATGGGAATTATGTAAATATATCACTAGCCACTTTAAACAATGCTACCTTATATAATGTTACTTACCCTACATTATTCATCTCATATGCATATGTATACTGTACTCTACATCATCGACTGCATCCTTATGTAACACATGTATCACTA
>NW_026286029.1:0-846 GCF_023373465.1 Oncorhynchus keta | reverse complement strand
CATGTTCATTTAGAAGTGATGTTCTTCATGAATTAATGGGTACATGTTCATTTAGAAGTGATGTTCTTCATGAATTAATGGGTACATGTTCATTTAGAAGTGATGTTCTTCATGAATTAATGGGTATATGTTCATTTAGAAGTGATGTTCTTCATGAATTAATGGGTATATGTTCATTTAGAAGTGATGTTCTTCATGAATTAATGGGTACATGTTCATTTAGAAGTGATGTTCTTCATGAATTAATGGGTATATGTTCATTTAGAAGTGATGTTCTTCATGAATTAATGGGTATATGTACATTTAGAAGTCCAAAAATGTAGTAACTGCCAAAAGCCCTTTTAAACAACACACTACTTTGATCAGGGAAAGGGGGATGCCTAGTCAGTTAAACAATATATTCAACAAATATGTCTTCCGCATTTAACCCATCTGAACCAGAGAGGTGTGGGGGGGCTGCCTTAAATCAACGTCTTCAGCGTCCGGGGAACAGTGGGTTAACTGTCTTGCTCAGGGGCAGAAAGACAGATTTTTACCTTGTCAGCTCGGGGATTGGATCCAGCAACCTTCCGGGTTACTGGCCCAACGCTCTAACCACTGCCTGCCGCCATCCTGCTGCACCCAATGTGAATGATTGGATTTACAGTGTCGTGTTAAGGTTGTCCTGAGCCTTTTCACCATGTGTGTGGTCCTTCTGTAGCTCAGTTGGTAGAGCATGGCGCTTGTAACGCCAGGGTAGTGGGTTCGATTCCCGGGACCACCCATACGTAGAATGTATGCACACATGACTGTAAGTCGCTTTGGATAAAAGCGTCTGCTAAATGGCATATATTATTATTATATATT
>NW_026286028.1:0-5926 GCF_023373465.1 Oncorhynchus keta | reverse complement strand
ATCCATTTACATAATGTGGTTTCAGTCCCTCTTAACTACACCATCCATTTACATAACGTGGTTTCAGTCCCTCTGCTACACCATCCATTTACATAATGTGGTTTCAGTCCCTCTACTACACCATCCATTTACATAATGTGGTTTCAGTCCCTCTGCTACACCATCCATTTACATAATGTGGTTTCAGTCCCTCTGCTACACCATCCATTTACATAATGTGGTTTCAGTCCCTCTGCTACACCATCCATTTACATAATGTGGTTTCAGTCCCTCTGCTACACCATCCATTTACATAACGTGGTTTCAGTCCCTCTGCTACACCATCCATTTACATAATGTGGTTTCAGTCCCTCTGCTACACCATCCATTTACATAACGTGGTTTCAGTCCCTCTGCTACACCATCCATTTACATAACGTGGTTTCAGTCCCTCTGCTACACCATCCATTTACATAATGCGGTTTCAGTAGCTCTGCTACACCATCCATTTACATAATGTGGTTTCAGTCCCTCTGCTACACCACCCATTTACATAATGTGGTTTCAGTCCTCTGCTACACCATCCATTTACATAATGTGGTTTCAGTCCCTCTGCTACACCATCCATTTACATAACGTGGTTTCAGTCCCTCTTTACTACACCATCCATTTACATAATGTGGTTTCAGTCCCTCTGCTACACCATCCATTTACATAATGTGGTTTCAGTCCCTCTGCTACACCATCCATTTACATAATGTGGTTTCAGTCCCTCTTAACTACACCATCCATTTACATAATGTGGTTTCAGTCCCTCTGCTACACCATCCATTTACATAATGTGGTTTCAGTCCCTCTTAACTACACCATCCATTTACATAATGTGGTTTCAGTCCCTCTGCTACACCATCCATTTACATAATGTGGTTTCAGTCCCTCTGCTACACCATCCATTTACATAATGTGGTTTCAGTCCCTCTACTACACCATCCATTTACATAATGTGGTTTCAGTCCCTCTGCTACACCATCCATTTACATAATGTGGTTTCAGTCCCTCTGCTACACCATCCATTTACATAATGTGGTTTCAGTCCCTCTACTACACCATCCATTTACATAATGTGGTTTCAGTCCCTCTGCTACACCATCCATTTACATAATGTGGTTTCAGTCCCTCTGCTACACCATCCATTTACATAATGTGGTTTCAGTCCCTCTGCTACACCATCCATTTACATAATGTGGTTTCAGTCCCTCTGCTACACCATCCATTTACATAATGTGGTTTCAGTCCCTCTGCTACACCATCCATTTACATAATGTGGTTTCAGTCCCTCTACTACACCATCCATTTACATAATGTGGTTTCAGTCCCTCTGCTACACCATCCATTTACATAATGTGGTTTCAGTCCCTCTGCTACACCATCCATTTACATAATGTGGTTTCAGTCCCTCTACTACACCATCCATTTACATAATGTGGTTTCAGTCCCTCTGCTACACCATCCATTTACATAATGTGGTTTCAGTCCCTCTTAACTACACCATCCATTTACATAATGTGGTTTCAGTCCCTCTGCTACACCATCCATTTACATAACGTGGTTTCAGTCCCTCTGCTACACCATCCATTTACATAATGTGGTTTCAGTCCCTCTGCTACACCATCCATTTACATAATGTGGTTTCAGTCCCTCTGCTACACCATCCATTTACATAACGTGGTTTCAGTCCCTCTGCTACACCATCCATTTACATAATGTGGTTTCAGTCCCTCTGCTACACCATCCATTTACATAACGTGGTTTCAGTCCCTCTGCTACACCATCCATTTACATAACGTGGTTTCAGTCCCTCTGCTACACCATCCATTTACATAATGTGGTTTCAGTCCCTCTGCTACACCATCCATTTACATAATGTGGTTTCAGTCCTCTGCTACACCATCCATTTACATAATGTGGTTTCAGTCCCTCTGCTACACCATCCATTTACATAATGTGGTTTCAGTCCCTCTGCTACACCATCCATTTACATAATGTGGTTTCAGTCCCTCTTAACTACACCATCCATTTACATAATGTGGTTTCAGTCCCTCTGCTACACCATCCATTTACATAATGTGGTTTCAGTCCCTCTGCTACACCATCCATTTACATAATGTGGTTTCAGTCCCTCTTAACTACACCATCCATTTACATAATGTGGTTTCAGTCCCTCTGCTACACCATCCATTTACATAATGTGGTTTCAGTCCCTCTTAACTACACCATCCATTTACATAAGGTGGTTTGCAGTCCCTCTGCTACACCATCCATTTACATAATGTGGTTTCAGTCCCTCTGCTACACCACCCATTTACATAATGTGGTTTCAGTCCCTCTGCTACACCATCCATTTACATAATGTGGTTTCAGTCCCTCTGCTACACCATCCATTTACATAATGTGGTTTCAGTCCCTCTGCTACACCATCCATTTACATAATGTGGTTTCAGTCCCTCTTAACTACACCATCCATTTACATAAGGTGGTTTCAGTCCCTCTGCTACACCATCCATTTACATAATGTGGTTTCAGTCCCTCTGCTACACCACCCATTTACATAATGTGGTTTCAGTCCCTCTGCTACACCATCCATTTACATAATGTGGTTTCAGTCCCTCTTAACTACACCATCCATTTACATAATGTGGTTTCAGTCCCTCTGCTACACCATCCATTTACATAATGTGGTTTCAGTCCCTCTACTACACCATCCATTTACATAATGTGGTTTCAGTCCCTCTACTACACCATCCATTTACATAATGTGGTTTCAGTCCCTCTGCTACACCATCCATTTACATAATGTGGTTTCAGTCCCTCTTAACTACACCATCCATTTACATAATGTGGTTTCAGTCCCTCTGCTACACCATCCATTTACATAATGTGGTTTCAGTCCCTCTTAACTACACCATCCATTTACATAATGTGGTTTCAGTCCCTCTGCTACACCATCCATTTACATAATGTGGTTTCAGTCCCTCTGCTACACCATCCATTTACATAATGTGGTTTCAGTCCCTCTGCTACACCACCCATTTACATAATGTGGTTTCAGTCCCTCTGCTACACCATCCATTTACATAATGTGGTTTCAGTCCCTCTTAACTACACCATCCATTTACATAATGTGGTTTCAGTCCCTCTGCTACACCACCCATTTACATAATGTGGTTTCAGTCCCTCTACTACACCATCCATTTACATAATGTGGTTTCAGTCCCTCTACTACACCATCCATTTACATAATGTGGTTTCAGTCCCTCTGCTACACCATCCATTTACATAATGTGGTTTCAGTCCCTCTTAACTACACCATCCATTTACATAATGTGGTTTCAGTCCCTCTGCTACACCATCCATTTACATAATGTGGTTTCAGTCCCTCTGCTACACCATCCATTTACATAATGTGGTTTCAGTCCCTCTTAACTACACCACCCATTTACATAATGTGGTTTCAGTCCCTCTGCTACACCATCCATTTACATAATGTGGTTTCAGTCCCTCTGCTACACCAACCATTTACATAATGTGGTTTCAGTCCCTCTGCTACACCATCCATTTACATAATGTGGTTTCAGTCCCTCTGCTACACCATCCATTTACATAATGTGGTTTCAGTCCCTCTTAACTACACCACCCATTTACATAATGTGGTTTCAGTCCCTCTGCTACACCATCCATTTACATAATGTGGTTTCAGTCCCTCTTAACTACACCAACCATTTACATAATGTGGTTTCAGTCCCTCTGCTACACCAACCATTTACATAATGTGGTTTCAGTCCCTCTTAACTACACCATCCATTTACATAAGGTGGTTTCAGTCCCTCTGCTACACCATCCATTTACATAATGTGGTTTCAGTCCCTCTGCTACACCACCCATTTACATAATGTGGTTTCAGTCCCTCTGCTACACCATCCATTTACATAAGGTGGTTTCAGTCCCTCTGCTACACCATCCATTTACATAATGTGGTTTCAGTCCCTCTGCTACACCACCCATTTACATAATGTGGTTTCAGTCCCTCTGCTACACCATCCATTTACATAATGTGGTTTCAGTCCCTCTTAACTACACCATCCATTTACATAATGTGGTTTCAGTCCCTCTGCTACACCACCCATTTACATAATGTGGTTTCAGTCCCTCTACTACACCATCAATTTACATAATGTGGTTTCAGTCCCTCTACTACACCATCCATTTACATAATGTGGTTTCAGTCCCTCTGCTACACTATCCATTTACATAATGTGGTTTCAGTCCCTCTTAACTACACCATCCATTTACATAATGTGGTTTCAGTCCCTCTGCTACACCATCCATTTACATAATGTGGTTTCAGTCCCTCTGAACTACACCATCCATTTACATAATGTGGTTTCAGTCCCTCTGCTACACCACCCATTTACATAATGTGGTTTCAGTCCCTCTACTACACCATCAATTTACATAATGTGGTTTCAGTCCCTCTACTACACCATCCATTTACATAATGTGGTTTCAGTCCCTCTGCTACACCATCCATTTACATAATGTGGTTTCAGTCCCTCTTAACTACACCATCCATTTACATAATGTGGTTTCAGTCCCTCTGCTACACCATCCATTTACATAATGTGGTTTCAGTCCCTCTGCTACACCACCCATTTACATAATGTGGTTTCAGTCCCTCTGCTACACCATCCATTTACATAATGTGGTTTCAGTCCCTCTTAACTACACCATCCATTTACATAATGTGGTTTCAGTCCCTCTGCTACACCACCCATTTACATAATGTGGTTTCAGTCCCTCTACTACACCAACCATTTACATAATGTGGTTTCAGTCCCTCTACAACACCATCCATTTACATAATGTGGTTTCAGTCCCTCTGCTACACTATCCATTTACATAATGTGGTTTCAGTCCCTCTTAACTACACCATCCATTTACATAATGTGGTTTCAGTCCCTCTGCTACACCATCCATTTACATAATGTGGTTTCAGTCCCTCTTAACTACACCATCCATTTACATAATGTGGTTTCAGTCCCTCTGCTACACCACCCATTTACATAATGTGGTTTCAGTCCCTCTACTACACCATCAATTTACATAATGTGGTTTCAGTCCCTCTACTACACCATCCATTTACATAATGTGGTTTCAGTCCCTCTGCTACACCATCCATTTACATAATGTGGTTTCCAGTCCCTCTTAACTACACCATCCATTTACATAATGTGGTTTCAGTCCCTCTGCTACACCATCCATTTACATAATGTGGTTTCAGTCCCTCTGCTACACCACCCATTTACATAAGTGTGGTTTCAGTCCCTCTGCTACACCATCCATTTACATAATGTGGTTTCAGTCCCTCTTAACTACACCATCCATTTACATAATGTGGTTTCAAGTCCCTCTGCTACACCACCCATTTACATAATGTGGTTTCAGTCCCTCTACTACACCAACCATTTACATAATGTGGTTTCAGTCCCTCTACTACACCATCCATTTACATAATGTGGTTTCAGTCCCTCTGCTACACCATCCATTTACATAATGTGGTTTCAGTCCCTCTTAACTACACCATCCATTTACATAATGTGGTTTCAGTCCCTCTGCTACACCATCCATTTACATAATGTGGTTTCAGTCCCTCTGCTACACCATCCATTTACATAATGTGGTTTCAGTCCTCTTAACTACACCACCCATTTACATAATGTGGTTTCAGTCCCTCTGCTACACCATCCATTTACATAACGTGGGTTCCAGTCCTCTGCTACACCATCCATTTACATAATGTGGTTTCAGTCCCTCTGCTACACCATCCATTTACATAAGGTGGTTTCAGTCCCTCTGCTACACCATCCATTTTACATAATGTGGTTTCAGT
>NW_026286027.1:0-11838 GCF_023373465.1 Oncorhynchus keta | reverse complement strand
TGTAATGAATTTCCTCCTCTTCTTCCGAAGAGGAGAGGCGAAACGGATCAGAGGACCAATACGCGGCGTGGTAATTGTCCATGGTACTTTTTAATGCGTAAAGGTACACATGAACAAACTAACAAAAACAAGAAAATGTGAAAACTCAAAACAGTCCTATCTGGTGCACACACAGAGACAGGAACAATCACCCACAAACACACAGTGAAACCCAGGCTACCTAAGTATGATTCTCAATCAGAGACAACTAATGACACCTGCCTCTGATTGAGAACCATACTAGGCCGAAACATAGAAATAACCACAACATAGACAAACAAACATAGACTGCCCACCCAACTCACGCCCTGACCATACTAACTAAATACAAAACACAGAAAATAAAGGTCAGAACGTGACAGTACCCCCCCAAAGGTGCGGACTCCGGCCGCAAAACCTTGACCTATAGGGGAGGGTCTGGGTGGGCGTCTGTCCGCGGTGGCGGTTCTGGCGCGGGACGCGGACCCCACTTCACCATTGTCTTAGTCCGCTTTATTGTCCGCCTCCGTGGCTTTCTCACCATGGCAACCCCTCTCAATGACCCCACTGGACAGAGGGGCAGCTCGGGACAGAGGGGCAGAAGCTCTGGACAGAGGGGCAGGGGCTCTGGCGCTCTGGGCTGAGGGGCTCTGGCGCTCTGGGCTGAGGGGCTCTGGCGCCTCTGGGCTGAGGGGCTCTGGCGCCTCTGGGCTGAGGGGCTCCGGCAGCGGCGCTCGGGACAGGCGGGACGCCCGGCAGCGGCGCTCGGCAGGCGGGAGGCTCGGCAGCGGCGCCCGGACAGGCGGGACGCCCGGCAGCGGCGCCGGACAGGCGGGAGGCTCTGGCAGCGGCGCCGGACAGGCGGGAGCGCTCGGCAGCGGCGCCGGACAGGCGGGACGCCCCGCAGCGGCGCTGGACAGGCGGGAGGCTCCGCAGCGGCGCCGGACAGGCGGGACGCTCAGCAGCGGCGCCGGACAGGCGGGAGGCTCCGGCAGCGGCGCCGGACAGGCGGGAGGCTCCGGCAGTGGCGCCGACAGGCGGGAGGCTCCGCAGCGGCGCCGGACAGGCGGGAGGCCCGGCAGGCGGAGGCTCCGCAGCGGCGCCGGACAGGCGGGAGGCTCCGCAGCGGCGCTCGGACAGGCGGGACGCTCCGCAACGGCGCCGGACAGGCGGGAGGCTCCGCAGCGGCGCCGGACAGGCGGGACGCCCGACAGCGGGCGCCGACAGGCGGGACGCTCCGGCAGCGGCGCCGGACAGGGCGGGACGCTCCGGCAGCGGCGCCGGACAGGCGGGACGCTCCGCAGCGGCGCCGGACAGGCGGGAGCACCTGCAGGGAGGAGACTGAGAGACAGCCTGGTGCGTGGGGCTGCCACAGGAACCACCAGGCTGGGGAGACTTTCAGGAGGCTTGGTGTTAGGAGGAGCCTGAAAGACCGGGCTGTGGGGGAGCACTGGAGCTCTGGTGCGCAACCTGGCACCACTTCCCCAGGCTGGACAACTACTCGAGCCCGACCCTCCAGAGTGCAGGCACAGGTTGAACCGGGCTGTGGGTAAGCACGGAGATCTAGTGCTTACTACACGCACCTCTCCCCTAGGCTCCACTCCCACAGTTGCCCGGTACGAGCGGGAGCGCAGGCAGAGGACGCACTGCACCCTCCCAGCGCCCGGAGACACAGCACGCAGAGCCGGCGCAGGATAACCTGGACCAAGACTGCGTACCGGCGACCAGACCCGCTGAGCAGGCACCATACGCCCTGGCTCAATGCCCACACTCGCATGGCACTTTCGGGGCTGCTCCTATAGCGCACCGGGCTATGGACACGCACTGGCGACACCGTGCGCTCAACCGCATAACACGGTGCCTGACCAGTAATGCGCTGCTTATCATAAGCACGAGAGGTGAGCTCAGGTCTGCTGCCTGGCCCAGTACCACACCTCATTGCCCCCAAAAAAAAAATTTGGGGGCTGCCGTCTCGCACCTGTCGCACTGCCGTGCTGGCTTCGCCAACCTCATTCTCCTGTAACCTCCTTGCATTGCTCCATCGAATCCCAGGCGGGCCCCGGCACTTCCTGGGCCGACCGCCCACCTATCTATCTCCTCCCAAGCTGTGTAGTCCAGATTCTGCTCTGATGCCGGGCCGCTGCTGTTGCTGCTGCTGCTGTCGTCGCTGTACTTTACCACGCCGCTTGGTCCGATTTCTTGGTGGGTGATTCTTGTAATGAATTTCCGATATCTACTTGGGATCAGCTAGCCAGCTAGATATCTACTTGGGACAAGCTAGCTAGCTAGATATCTATTTGGGACAAGCTAGCTAGCTAGCTAGATATCTATTTGGGACAAGCTAGCCAGCTAGATATCTATTTGGGAGTCAAAGCTAGCTAGCTAGATATCTACAAGCTAGCCAGCTAGAGATATCTACTTGGACAAGCTAGCTAGCTAGATATCTACTTGGGACAAGCTAGCCAGCTTATCTACTTTGGACAAGCTAGCCAGCTAGATATCTATTTGGGACAAGCTAGCCAGCTAGATATCTATTTGGGACAAGCTAGAGCTAGATATCTATTTGGGACAAGCTAGCCAGCTAGATATCTACTTGGGACAAGCAGCTAGCTAGCTAGATATCTATTTGGGACAAGCTAGCCAGCTAGATATCTACTTGGGACAAGCTAGCCAGCTAGATATCTACTTGGGACAAGCTAGCTAGCAGATATCTACTTGGGACAAGCTAAGCTAGAGATATCTATGTGGGACTACTAGGGACAAGCTGCTAGCAGATATCTATTTGGGACAAGCTAGCCAGCTAGATATCTACTTGGGACAAGCTAGCTAGCCAGATATCGATTTGGGACAAGCTAGCTAGATATCTACTTGGGACAAGCTAGCCAGCCAGCTAGCTAGATATCTACTTGGGATCAGCTAGCCAGCTAGATATCTACTTGGGACCAGCCAGCCAGCTATCTACTTGGGATCAGCTAGCCAGCTACTACGGGCCAGCCAGCTAGCCAGCTAGATATCTATTTGGGATCAGCTAGCCAGCTACCGCCAAGAAGAGGATGAAGACGATTTGTGCCCTTATTGAATATGCATGAAGTTCATTAGGAAAACGCCCACTTTCTAGTGCACTCGTCCTAAACAAATTAATCTCTATAAAAACTTAGGTAAGTCAAGTCTACCAAACTTAGTGCACTATGTTTGTTATAGATTCTAGTTTTGAAACAGAAGACTGTATGGAGATCAAATGTTTCATTGATGAGAAAATGTGCATAATTTTAGCCAAAATCGGTGTAGCTTCATCTTCTCCCACTGCCGCCACTGGGCTTCCTCTCTGCACCATATTTTGGTAGTGAGAGGAAACGCTCATTGCTTATCTGTGGCCATATGCTGCATTTCTCGCTATCAGCATATTGTTTACCTTTTGGTTGGTGACACTTTGATATCTTGATAATATACAGTGTTTAAAGGGCAAATCCACAGAAGAAACAATAACAAAATGGTCGCCTGACCTCTGTTTTGGTAAAACCTGAGGGATGGGGCCTGGAGAAATGTAATCACTCTCAGATTAATAGACAGAGCTATGGACGCAAGGACTGACCATCCATGATATCAACATTATAGTTATAACCATGTTATGAGACTATACAGGACTGACCATCCATGATATCAACATTATAGTTATAACCATGTTATGAGGCTATACAGGACTGACCATCCATGATATCATCAACATTATAGACCATACAGGAC
This sequence comes from Oncorhynchus keta, assembly GCF_023373465.1. Classification (NCBI taxonomy): domain Eukaryota; kingdom Metazoa; phylum Chordata; class Actinopteri; order Salmoniformes; family Salmonidae; genus Oncorhynchus; species Oncorhynchus keta. Next base: position 8,076 of record NW_026286027.1, on the reverse strand, counting down.
TATAACAACATGTTATGAGACTATACAGGACTGCCAATTACCATCCATGATATCAACATTATAGTTATAACCATGTTATGAGGCTATACAGGACTGACCATCCATGATATCAACATTATAGTTATAACCATGTTATGAGAATATACAGAACCATCCATGATATCAGGACTGACCATCCATGATATCAACATTATAGTTATAACCATGTTATGAAGCTACATAGGGACTGACCATCCATGATATCAACATTATAGTTATAACCATGTTATGAGACTATACAGGGACTGACCATCCATGATATCAACATTATAGTTATAACCATGTTATAACCAATGTTTACAAAACATGGAGTAAAACAAGTTTATATTTTGGTTTCTGATGGAGTGTAACAGTTTAACTAAACTCATGAGGCATTTATAAGTTCTATTCTTCAATCATTCATTTATGAGTTCTATTCTTCAACAATCAATGGAGATACACTACCGGTCAATAGTTTGGACACACCAACTCATTCCAAGGTTTTTCTTTATTTGTACTATTTTCTACAATGTAGAATAATAGTGAAGACATCAAAACTATGAAATTACACATATGGAATCATGTAGTAACCAAAAAAGTGTTAAACAAAATCATCAAACCATATATTTTAGATTATTCAAATAGCCACTCTTTGCCTTGATGACAGCTTTGCACACTTCTTTGCTTCTAAACCTGCAATGCTTGCTGTTTGGGGTTTTAGGCTGGGTTTCTGTACGGCACTTTGAGATATCAGCTGATGTACGAAGGGCTATATAAATCAATTTGATTTGATTTGATCTTGGCATTCTCTCAACCAGCATCATGAGGTAGTCACCTGGAATGCATTTCACTTAACAGCCGTGCCTTGTTAAAAGTGAACAGCACTCTATTCACCAGTGCACACGTCTGACCAGGGCCTAGAGGCTTGTCCCCGTTCAGCTGTGCTGTACGGGACTGAGACTGGGGCTGAGACTGGGGCTGAGGCTGGGGGCTGAGACGAGCTGAGGCTGGGGCTGAGGCTGAGACTGAAGCTGAGACTGGGGTTGAGACTGGGACTGGGGCTGAGACTGAGACGGGCTGGGACTGAGACTGGGGCTGAGACTGGGACTGAAGCTGAGACTGGGGTTGAGACTGGGACTGGGGCTGAGACTGAGACGGGCTGGGACTGAGACTGGGGCTGAGACTGGGACTGGGACTGGGGCTGAGACTGGGGCTGGGAGGCTGGGCTGAGGCTGGGGCTGAGGCTGAGACTGGGGCTGAGACTGGGGCTGAGACTGGGGCTGAGACTGGGACTGAAACTGGGGCTGAGACTGAGAAGGGGCTGAGACTGGGCTGAAGCTGAGACTGAAGCTGAGACTGGGGCTGAGACTGGCTGAGACTGGGACTGAGACTGGGACTGAGACTGGGACTGAGACTGAGACCGGAGTTGAGACTGAGACTAGGGCTGAGACTTGGGGCTGAGACTGGGCTGGGACTGGGAGACTGGAGACTGAGACAGGACTGAGACTGGGGCTGAGACTGGGGCTGAGACTGAAGCTGGAGATTGGGGGCTGAGGAGTGAGAAGGGGCTGAGACTGAGACTGGGGCTGAGAGACTGGGGCTGAGACCGGCTGAGACTGGGGCTGAGAGACTGAGACTGAGTCTGGGAGGGACTGAAGCCTGGGGCTGAGATGGGGTGAGCCTGGGGCTGAGGCTGAAACTGGGGCTGAGACTGAGACTGAGACCGGGGCTGAGACTGGGGCTGAGGCTGACTGGGGGCTGAGGCTGAGGCTGAGGCTGAGGCTGGGGCTGAGACCTGGGGCTGAGACTGAGACTGGGACTGGCTGAAGACCCTGGGTTGAGACCGGGGTTGAGACTGGGGTTGAGACTGAGACTGAGACTGAGTCTGGGACTGGGACTGGGAGCCTGGGGTTGAGCCTGGGGTTGAGCCTGGGGTTGAGATTGGGGTTGCTTCCCAGCTGAGACTGGGGCTGAGACTGGGGCTGAGACTGGGGCGAGACCGGGGCTGAGACCCGGGTTGAGACTGGGGTTGAGACTGAGACTGGGGCTGAGACTGGGGCTGAGACTGAGACATGAGACTTGGGCTGAGACTGGGGTTGAGATCTGAGACTGGGACTGAGACTGGGGCTGAGATCTGAGACTTGAACTGGGGCTGAGACTGGAGGCTGAGCCTGAGGCTGAGGCTGAGACCGGGGCTGAAACTGGGGCTGAGACTGGAGACTGAGGCTGAGACTGAGTAGCTGAGACTGGGCCTGGGACTGAGACTGGGGTTGAGACTGGGGCTGAGCCTGGGGCTGAGACTGGGGCTGAGCCTGAGACTGGGGCTGAGCCTGAGACTGGGGCTGAGCCTGAGACTGGGGCTGAGCCTGAGACTGGGGCTGAGACTGGGGTTGAGACTGGGGTTGAGACCGGCTGAGACCGGCTGAGACTGGGGTTGAGACTGAGACTGAGACTGGGGTTGAGACTGAGTCTGAGAATGGGGCTGAGACTGGGGCTGAGACTGGGACTGAGACTGGGGCTGAGCCTGGGGCTTAAACTGGGGCTGAGACTGAGACTGAGACCGGGGCTGAGACTGGGGCTGAGGCTGAGACTGGGGCTGAGGCTGAGGCTGAGGCTGAGGCTGAGACTGAGACTGAGACTGAGACTGGGGCTGAGACTGAGACTGGGACTGAGACTGGGGTTGAGACCGGGGTTGAGACCGGGGTTGAGACTGGGGTTGAGACTGAGACTGAGACTGAGTCTGGGACTGGGACTGGGGTTGAGCCTGGGGTTGAGCCTGGGGTTGAGACTGGGGTTGAGCCTGGGGCTGAGACTGGGGCTGAGACTGGGGCTGAGACTGGGGCTGAGACTGGGACTGAGACTGGGGCTGAGCCTGGGGCTTAAACTGGGGCTGGGACTGAGACTGAGCCTGAGGCTGAGGCTGAAACTGGGGCTGAGACTGAGACTGAGACCGGGGCTGAGACTGGGGCTGAGGCTGAGGCTGAGACTGAGACTGGGGCTGAGCCTGAGACTGGGGCTGAGCCTGAGACTGGGGCTGAGACTGGGATTGAGACCGGGGTTGAGACCGGGGTTGAGACTGGGGTTGAGACTGAGACTGAGACTGAGTCTGGGACTGGGACTGGGGTTGAGCCTGGGGTTGAGCCTGGGGTTGAGACTGGGGTTGAGCCTGGGGCTGAGACTGGGGCTGAGACTGGGGCTGAGACTGGGGCTGAGACTGAGTTGAGACGCTGAGACTGGGGCTGAGACTGAGACTGGAGTTGAGACAGACAGAGACTGGGGCTGAGACTAGGGTTGAGACTGAGACTGGGGCTGAAACTGGGGCTGAGACTGAGACTGGACCAGGGCTGAGACTGGGGCTGAGCCTGAGGCTGAGACCGGGCTGAAACTGGGGCTGAGACTGAGGCTGAGACTGGGGCTGAGACTGAGACTGAGACTGAGGCTGAGACTGAGTATGAGACTGGGCCTGGGACTGAGACTGGGGCTGGAGACTGGGCTGAGCCTGGGGCTGAGACTGGGGCTGAGACTGAGACTGGGGCTGAGACTGAGACTGGGACTGAGACTGGGGTTGAGACCGGGCTGAGACCGGGGTTGAGACTGGGGTTGAGACTGAGACTGAGACTGGGACTGGGACTGGGACTGGGGCTGAGCCTGGGGTTGAGCCTGGGGTTGAGACTGGGGCTGAGCCTGGGGCTGAGACTGGGGCTGAGACTGGGGCTGAGACTGGGGCTGAGACTGGGACTGAGACTGGGGCTGAGCCTGGGGCTTAAACTGGGGCTGAGACTGAGACTGAGCCTGAGGCTGAGGCTGAAACTTGGGCTGAGACTGGAGACTGAGACCGGGGCTGAGACTGGGGCTGAGGCTGAGGCTGAGACTGAGAGCTGCTGGAGCTGAGCCTGAGACTGGGGCTGAGACTGGGATTTGAGACCGGGGCTGAGACCGGGCTGAGACTGGAGTTGAGACTGAGACTGAGACTGAGTCTGGGACTGGGACTGGGGTTGAGCCTGGGGTTGAGCCTGGGGTTGAGACTGGGGCTGAGCCTGGGGCTGAGACTGGGGCTGAGACTGGGGCTGAGACTTGGGCTGAGACTGGGGTTGAGACTGGGGTTGAGACTGGGGCTGAGACTGAGACTGGAGTTGAGACAGACAGAGACTGGGGCTGAGACTAGGGCTGAGACTGAGACTGGGGCTGAAACTGGGGCTGAGACTGAGACTGGACCAGGGCTGAGACTGGGCGCTGAGGCCAGGCTGAGGCTGAGACTGAGGCTGAGACTGGGGCTGAGACTGAGACTGAGGCTGAGACTGAGTATGAGACTGGGCCTGGGACTGAGACTGGGGTTGAGCCTGGGGCTGAGACTGGGGCTGAGCCTGAGACTGGGGCTGAGCCTGAGACTGGGGCTGAGACTGGGGTTGAGACCGGGGTTGAGACCGGGGTTGAGACCGGGGTTGAGACTGGGGCTGAGACTGAGACTGAGACTGGGTGGTTGAGACTGAGTCTGAGACTGGGGCTGAGACTGGGGCTGAGACTGGGACTGAGACTGGGGCTGAGACCGGCTGAGACCGGGCTGAGACTGAGGCTGAGACTGGGGCTGAGACTGAGACTGGGACTGGAGACTGAGACTGAGACTGGGACTGAGACTGGGACTGAGTCTGGGGCTTAAACTGGGGCTGAAACTGAGACTGAGACGGCTGAGACTGGGGCTGAGGCTGAGACTGGGGCTGAGACTGAGGCTGAGACTGAGACTGGGAGCTGAGACTGAGACTGGGACTGAGACTGAGACTGGGACTGGGACTGAGACTGAGACTGAGACTGGGACTGAGACTGGGACAGAGACTGGGGCTGAGGCTGAGACTGGGCCTGGGACTGAGACTGGGGTTGAGACTGGGGTTGAGGCTGAGGCTGAGACTGAGACTGAGCTGGGGCTGAGACTGAGACTGGGACTGAGACTGGGGCTGAGGCTGAGACTGGGGCTGAGGCTGAGACTGAGACTGAGACTGGGGCTGAGACTGAGACTGGGACTGAGACTGGGGTTGAGACCGGGTTGAGACCGGGGTTGAGACTGGGGTTGAGACTGAGACTGAGACTGAGTCTGGGACTGGGACTGGGACTGGGGCTGAGCCTGGGGCTGAGCCTGGGGTTGAGACTGGGGCTGAGCCTGGGGCTGAGACTGGGGCTGAGACTGGGGCTGAGACTGGGGCTGAGACTGGGGCTGAGACTTGGGGCTGAGACTGGGGCTGAGACCGGGTTGAGACCGGGGCTGAGACTGGGGTTGAGACTGGGGCTGAGACTGGGGCTGAGACTGGGGCTGAGACTTGGGTTGAGACTGGGGTTGAGACTGGGGCTGAGACTGGGACTGAGACTGGGGCTGAGACTGGGACTGAGACTGGGGCTGAGACTGAGACTGAGCCTGAGGCTGGAGGCTGAACACTGGGGCTGAGACTGAGCTGGCTGAGACCGGGACTGAGACTGAGACTGGGGCTGAGACTGGGGCTGAGACTGAGGCTGAGGCTGGGGCTGAGACTGGGGCTGAGCCTGAGACTGGGGCTGAGCCTGAGACTGGGGCTGAGACTGGGGTTGAGACCGGGGCTGAGACCGGGGTTGAGACTGGGGTTGAGACTGAGACTGAGACTGAGTCTGGGACTGGGACTGGGGTTGAGCCTGGGGTTGAGCCTGGGGTCTGAGACTGGGGCTGAGCCTGGGGCTGAGACTGGGGCTGAGACTGGGGCTGAGACTGGGGCTGAGACTTGGGCTGAGACTGGGGCTGAGACTGGGGCTGAGACTGAGACTGGAGTTGAGACAGACAGAGACTGGGGCTGAGACTAGGGTTGAGACTGAGACTGGGGCTGAGACTGGGGCTGAGACTGAGACCAGGGCTGAGACTGGGGCTGAGACTGAAACTGGGGCTGAGACTGGGACTGGGACTGAGACTGGGAGCTGAGACTGAGGCTGAGGCTGAGACCGGGGCTGAGACTGGGGCTGAGACTGAGGCTGAGACTGGGGCTGAGACTGAGACTGAGGCTGAGACTGAGACTGAGGCTGAGACTGAGGCTGAGACTGGGCCTGGGACTGAGACTGGGGTTGAGCCTGGGGCTGAGACTGGGGCTGAGCCTGAGATTGGAGGCTGAGACTGAGGCTGAGACTGAGCATGAGACTGGGCCTGGGACTGAGACTGGGGCTGAGCCTGGGGCTGAGACTGGGGCTGAGCCTGAGATTGGGGCTGAGACTGGGGCTGAGACTGGGGTTGAGACTGGGGCTGAGACCGGGGTTGAGACCGGGGCTGAGACTGGGGGTTGAGACTGAGACTGAGACTGGGTTGAGACTGAGTCTGAGACTGAGGCTGAGACTGGGGCTGAGACTGGGGCTGAGCCTGAGACTGGGGCTGAGACTGAGACTGGGACTGGGACTGAGACTGGGACTGAGACTGAGACTGGGACTGAGACTGAGACTGAGGGCTGAGCCTGAGAACTGAGACCGGGGCTGAGACTGGGACTGAGGCTGAGACTGGCTGGCTGAGGCTGAGACTGGGACTGAGACTGAGACTGGGACTGGGACTGAGACTGAGACTGAGACTGGGACAGAGACTGGGACAGACGGCTGAGACTGGGGCTGAGACTGAGGCTGAGACTGAGACTGGGGCTGAGACTGGGGCTGAGACTGGGGCTGAGCCTGAGGCTGAGGCTGAGACTGAGACTGAGACCGGGAGCTGAGACTGGGGCTGAGGCTGAAACTGGGGCTGAGACTGGGACTGGGACTGAGACTGGGACTGAGACTGAGACTGGGACTGGGACTGAGACTGGTGACAGAGACTGGGGCTGAGCCTGGGGCTGAGACTGGGGCTGAGACTGGGACTGGAGTTGAGACTGAGGCGAGAGACTGAGACTGGGACTGGGACTGGAGTTGAGACTGAGACACGAGACTGAGACTGCAGACTGGGACTGAGACTGAGGCTGAGACTGGGGCTGAGACTGAGACTGGGGCTGAGACTGGGACTGGAGTTGAGACTGAGACAGAGACTGAGACTGGGACTGGGACTGAGAGCTGAGACTGAGACTGGGACTGGGACTGGGACTGAGACTGGAGACTGGGGCTGAGCCTGGGACTGAGACTGAGACTGGGACTGGGACTGAGACTGGGACGGAGACTCGAGGCTGAGCCTGGGGCTGAGACTGGGGCTGAGACTGGGGCTGAGACTGGGACTGGGACTGGGGCTGAGACTGAGACTGGGGCTGAGACGTGAGACAGAGACTGAGACTGGGACTGGGACTGAGTTTAGACTGAGACAGAGACTGAGACTGGGGCTGAGACTGAGGCTGGGGCTGAGACTGGGACTGCACAGTGTACCTGGGGACCTGTCCCTGCCTTACTCTGTCCAATGCCATCTCCTTGGCTATTAATGATCATTAAGTTGTGGAGCCTGGGAACATGCCTCTCTCAATTACAGTCAAAGGGCTTTATTGGCATGGGAAACGTGTTAACATTGACAAAGAAAGTGAAATAGATAATAAATTAAATGGAAATCAACAATAAAAAGGAACAGTAAACATCACGAAAGTTCCAAAAGAATAAAGACATTACAAATGTCATATTATGTCTATATACAGTGTTGTAACGATGTGCAAATCATTAATGTATAAAAGGGAAAATAAATAAATGTTAACATGGGTGTATTTACAATGGTCTCTTTCTCTCTCCTTCCTTCTCTCCAGCTTGACGTGTCTGTTGCCCGTACCTCGTAGCAGAGCCAAGATGTTTGGTGGGAAAAGTTTCTTTTGTCCAGCCTTCTCAATAACAGAGATTAATCCCATGGATATGAGGTTATGAGCTAATGGTGAATTCTCAAGTAGTTTGATAGAGGAAAAAGAGCCTAGAAAAGGGGAGGAACTGGAAAATGGGCCCTGCAGCTGAGACAGAGGCTGAGATCCTGAGATCTGGAATGTTCCATAGGGCTCTGGTCTAAAGTAGTGCACTATATAGGGCTCTGGTCTAAAGTAGTGCACTATATAGGGCTCTGGTCTAAAGTAGTGCACTATATAGGGCTCTGGTTTAAAGCAGTGTACTATA